>NC_047107.1:97731284-98032629 GCF_902500255.1 Thalassophryne amazonica
GATGACATTGTTTTCCCTCAAAATTCTACTCACAATACTCGATAATGACAATGTGAAAAAAAGTTTTGTTTTTGTTTTTTGAGATTCAACTTTATTAAAAATAAAAAACAAGAAATCCCATATTCATAAGTATTCACAGCCTTTGCCATGAAGCTCAAAACTGAGCTCAGGTGCATCCTGTTTCCACTGACCATCCTTGAGATGTTTCTACAGCTTAATTGGGGTAAATTCAGTTAATTGGAAAGGCATACACCTGTTTACATATAAGGTCCCACAGTTGACAGTGCATGTCAGAGCACAAACCAAGCATGAAGTCAAAGGAATTGTCTCTCCTCTGAGAGAGGATTGTCTTGAGGGACAAATCTGTGGAAGGGTACAGGAACATTTCTGCTGCTTTAAAGGTCCCAATGAGAACAGTGGCCTCCATCATCAGTAAATGGAAGAAGTTGAGAGCCACTAAGACTCTTCCGAGAGCTGGCCGCCTGTCTAAACTGAGTGATTGGAAAAGAAGGGCCTTGTCAGGGAGGTGAGCAAGAACCCAATGGTCACTCTGTCAGAGCTCCAGGATTCCTCTGTGGAGAGAGGAGAACATTCCAGAAGGGCAACCATCTCTGCACCAATCTGGCCAGACGGAAGCTACTCCTTAGAAAAAGGCACATGGCAGCCTGCCTGGAGTTTGCCAAAAGGCACATGAAGGACTCTCGGACCATGAGAAACAAAATTCTCTGGTCTGACAGAAAGACTGAACTCTTTGGTGTGAATGCAAGGCACCATGTTTGGAGGAAACCAGGCACCATCCCAATAGTGAAGCATGGTGGTGGCAGCATCATACTGTGGGAATGTTTTTCAGCAGAAGGAACTGGGAGACTAGTCAGGATTGAGGGAAAGATGAATGCAGCAAAGTACAGAGACATCCCTAAGCACACAGTCAAGATATCAAAGGAGTGGCTTCAGGACAACTCTGTGAATGTCCTTGAGTAGCCCAGCCAGAACCCAGACCTGAATCTGATTGAACATCTCTGGAAAGACCTGAAAATGGCTGTGCACCGACACTCCCCATCCAACCTGATGGAGCTTGAGAGGTGCTGCAAAGAGGAATGGGCAAAACTGCCCAATGATAGGTGCACCAACCTTGTGGCATCATATTCAAGAAGACTTGAGGCTGTAATTGCTGACAAAGGTGCACTAAGAAAGTATTGAGTAAAGGCTGTGAATACTTATGTACATGTGATTTACTATGTTTTATTTTTAATAAATTCGCAACAAAAAAAAAACCTTTTCATGTTGTCATTATGAGGTGATGTGAATAGAATTTTATGGGAAAAAATTACTTTACGCCATTTTGAAATAAGGCTGTAACATAATATGTCAAAAAAGTGCAGCACAGAACAAGAATCGGGTCGAATGTTGACTTCTTGGGTAGACATCCAGACTGTTCTGGTTGCTGCATGCCTTGTGCAGAATTAAAAATAAATAAATAAATAAATTATAAATAAAAATACAAAATCTCTTTCACACTTGTCATTTATTTCAGAATTTATTTTTTAAGACGCTAAAAAATTCTAATGAAATCTGTGAAAGTATAAAAACCCTTGGACAGTTCACCCATAGAAGATGTTACAAGGCCCACCATGGCCTTATATTAAAGGGTGACAAGCAAGGGGGGGATTATCATGTTTAATTTGGTATTTTTGTTTTTTTCCCCTAACATTTGTGCTATGAAGAAATAAAAAATGTTTTTTATGAAATTGTGAACCTTTCCACAATTGTGTTGATGAGAATATTTGTGTTATTGCATTAAAACAATTTAATCAGCCTTGAGTTTGCTTTCTGAGAAAGCAAGGCAAGAGAATAGCGCTGTCAGGCCTGAAACTGGTGTGTAATCTGTTCTGATGTGACGGTGCAGCCGTTCTCTGGAGAGATCTGATCTCCCTATCCATATTGATGGAGCTTGAGAGGTGCTGTAAAGAGGAATACAATGAAATCTGTCCTGTCATTTAACCCATCCTAATTATTGTTAGAAACAATCAAAGATTGCTGGAGCCCTTGCTGTCTTCATGCCCATGGGTACCATTTTCTATTTCCAATTAAATTTGATCTTCCCGTTTCCAGAGAAGGCACCAGCTAGACTTGGATGTGAATGAGAAATGCTCCTCCTCATCTATATCACTGTATGAAGCACTGACCTGTGAGAAGTCTGTGACGTGAGCTTGGCAGAAGGACATGTCCTCAGGTTTCTTAATGATGTGGGTGTAAATAACAAGCACATTGGAAAACTCTGCAGCAAAACCCAACTTGATCTGAGCACCACAATCAAAATCTAAACACATAGTCTCAGGCAGCTCTGAAAAACAAGAAAAAAAAAAATTAATCAGGCACATGTTGCTTTCAGCTATCGCGCTCCTCCTCGCTCATGTTTTGCTGCCACCTGCGATCAACAGTGCGGTTGCCATGGTGTGTATAAAGCCCCATCCTCACTTTCACAGATATATATCCTGGAAGGGTACAGTCTGCAACTGTGACAGGATATGACGCTCAGGGCTGCCTACATGTGCATGTGGACTTGTAGTGCATGAAGAGCAAAACCAACTGTAGCCTAACTATAGCACATCCATAGTACAAATTGTAGGACAATCGTGAAATTTCTGGAAAACCTCCCGCTGATGTCACAGCAAGTGTGACAACGTTTACAGCCAAAAAAAAAAAAAAAAAAAAGGAATTTTTGAAGATCTTGAAAATACTGCCATGGTTTAGACCATGGCACACTCCAGATTCATCACAGAACTCCTCCCAGACCCTCTAAGATTTTCCGTGATTTCAGACAGTGATATACCAGGATGCATGTCTGTGAAAGTGGTAATGGGGCTAAATGTGGTTAAATGAACATAAAATGTGGTACTAAGGTAGAGTATATAAATGTGGGCTTGAGGAAAAACTCACCATGAGCCTTTGCCCACTGACGGCTCTGTGCCTGGACAAGATCAGCGGTGTCACCAGGCAGAATCGGATCGGTCAGAGCTCTCCTCTCAGACAAGCTGCTACGGATCTCCAGAGCCTGCTTCCCCTTTGTGGCATCAAACTGACCCATGTCTAAAGATAAATTATAAACCACATCAGCTTAAAAAACTAAAAAAAAAATAACCTTTACCCCACATTAGAATCCAAATCTCGAAGTGTTGATTTTCACTGGCGCTTTTGCGTCCAACCAAAATATTTGTAAAAATGGAGTCAGACCATTTTATTTTGCAGCCTCAGTTGGGCAACAACTTTAAATTCTTAACCACTGAAAATATTACTTAAATAAGAATGTAGCTGCCGATGCAGCTGCCTGTTATTTCAGCTCTGCCCCCTCTTTTCCTACTTTCGCTATTTTTAATATTTTTTAATAGTGCTTATTTGTCTTTATTTGCAGTGGGTGGTACCCTGTGTAAATATGCAAATGGGAAACCCACTTTTGTTACTCTTGTGATTAGTTTCATGCTCCTTTCGGCACTATTTGAGGCAGTGTGGGGAAATCCCTTTGTCTGGAACCCAGGACATCCCATTGTTTATAGCTGAGATCAGCTGCTTGGACAAAGAGACTATGTACTCCTGCGCCCTCCTCCTTATCACTGGAGACTTTAACCACGCCTCCCTCTCCGCAAAGCGCCAAGAGACCATATATAAAGATGAAAAAATGTATGATCAAGGGATGAATAGGAGCATTGTGTCCAGGCCAGATATATCAAATGCCCAGGTGTGTGCTAAGGACCAAACCACGCCGTTCCATGGTCTTCATGAGGTGGGAGGTCAGGGCAACTGGTCTGTAATGGGCTGTTTCCTTGGCGTGCGGTGTTTTGGGAACCAGGACCACACAGGAGGTCTTCCACAGGGTGGGGACCACCCCCAGGCTGAGGCTCTTGTTGAAGATGTGGCTGAGGACCTCACAGAGCTCATCTGCACAGGTCCTCAGCAGCCTCAGGGAGATCCTATCAGGTCCTGCTGCTTTCCTCTGCCTCAGCCGCAGGAGCTGGCCTCTCACCTCTGTCGGAGTTACAGTGAGGGGGAGGGAGGGGGGAGCTGAGGTGGGCTGGTGCTGAATACAGTCCGGGGGGAGGAGGGGCAAAGTCCGGGGTGCAGTGGAGGTGACCGGGTGAAGAGGGTGGGGGGTCAGAGGGACTGGAGGGCTGGCTGCTGGAGATGTGTGGAGAGTTGGGGGCAGGCAGTGGGGCAGGTGTGGAGGAGCCAAAATGGTTAAAGTAGCTGTTTAGCTCCTCTGCAAACCGAGAATCTCCATCTGCAGTCCTGCTGGCACCCAGCCCAAATCCGGAGGCCGTCTTGAGGCATCTCCGCATGTCCCTGATGTTGTTCTGGGCCATACTCCTTCTTGACTGCACAGATCTTCCACTGGAGCGCCTGTTGGGCTCTACGCTGCTCCTCTCTGTCTCCCGAGTTGAAAGCCCTCTTCTTCTGGTTCATCAGGACCTTCAGCTCGGGGTCACCCAGGGGTGGTTGTTGGGAAAGCACCGTACCCTCCGGGTGGGCACAGTGCTCTCCACTCAGAAGTTCATGTAGTCAGTGACACACTGGGTCAGGCCGTTGATGTCTTTACCATAAGAGTTTTGAAACATGCTCCAGTCTGTGGTTCTAAAACAGTCCCTCAGCCTCACAGTGGCCTCTTCAGTCCAGAGTTTCACTGACGTTTTTTGCACTGGTTCTCTTCTCACCCTGGGTGAGTATTGGGGGAGCAGATAGACGAGATTGTGATCCAAGCGTCCCAGCGGGGGAGGGGGGTGGAGGTGTAAGCGTCCTCCACATTAGCATAAAAAGGTCCAGTATTCTATTGTCCCTGGTTTTTTGTGTACATTCTGTTAAATCGGTGTGTGTGTGTGCATACAAAGATATACATCTCCTACAAAGTGGGGCAGCTGAGTGATAGCAGCAGATACGAATCTTTACTGTTGGGTGGGAAAATATATAAATATATTCTGGTGATTTGAAAGTACAGGGTTGGTTGTTTGAGCAACCCAAACAAATGTAAGAGCTGGTGATGCGTTCAGTTATCAGATATAGAGAAATGCTGCTGAATGAGAAGCTCGGTGGCTCAGCCCGCAGAGCAACACATTTACGTTTATGAATGTTTTTGTTGTGCCAAGTTTGAATCCAGCTAAATGGAAGTTGGCAGAATTTAAAAGGGGTTTTTTCCCCCATTTGTTAGTTTTGACATCTTTTGCCATGGTGGTGTGGCTGTAATTTTGTGTTCACTAAATGATCATATTCGCAGAAGATGTGGTATGTGACTTGGTAGTAAGCAGAAATGCGTTAGCATGTGTGTGACAAATCAGGTGAGAGTTGTTGCTGCTGTGATGTAAATGCAACAGCAATCAGTTAATTTGAGGAAATGTCATAGGTATGATAGTTCTGGTTAATTCTGTTATGGAACAATTTGTCAGAGGTATGTTAGTTAGTACCAGATAACATCGGGCCAAGACTGGCCTCCAACCAGCTAACACCAGGCTCTGGCGGCGCCAAGCTATCACTTGGCTGGGCTTGAGCTTGCCCAGCGGCGGCTAAAAACATCGGGATGGGCCCTGTAGTGTTGGACGGAGTTATTGCGGCCCGGTAGACTAAGGTAAAATAGGTAAAATTTTGGAAAATGGTATGGATGAATTAGAACAGTGTATTGGGATGGAAGAGGTGGTCGTATTGGGATTAAACATTAAACATCAAACATATGCTAGGGTTGCTGCCCTTGGCAGCGGTGCCAGTATGGATGAAGACACTCCAAATGAAATCAACTCCCTGGAGCAACAGGTTGATTTTTCTCTTCTATGGGCATCCACGTTAACAGTAATGATATTGTAGAGTGCCATTCAATACCAAAAAAAGACAAAAATTCTAAACCCGTTATTGTTATACGTTTGCAAACAGGAAATTTAAGAACGATTTAAGGCAAACAAAAAAGTTGAGGAACTGAAGTATATGTAAATGAACATTTGACAAAGATGCAGATATGCAAGGCAAGCCAGAGCTCTAAGAAAACAGAAAAAAAAATACAAGCAACTTGGACCAGGAACTGTAAAGTATGGATTAAATTAAATGGATCTCCGGAGGAAGCAAAAATCATCATGATAAGAGAGCTCTCAGATTTGGATCATTTTAAGTGACTGGTTCTTAAGGAGAACGATGCTCATTATTGGTTCTTTTTCACTTATTTGGTGTGATTTCTGTTATAACTGTTGCTAGTTTTTGTCTTTCTTTGGTTATGGGACAAATTTTGCATAAATTTATACCGTGTACGTATTTATATTTAGCAGCTAGACTTTCTTTAGCCACATTTTTGGTTATTGGATTGGTTAATAGAGCGCTTCGCTCTCAGACTGCAGGCTTACTTGTAGTTCCTAGGGTTTGTAAGAGTAGAATGGGAGGCAGAGCCTTTAGCTTTCAGGCTCCTCTCCTGTGGAACCAGCTCCCAATTCAGATCAGGGAGACAGACACCCTCTCTACTTTTAAGATTAGGCTTAAAACTTTCCTTTTCGCTAAGGCTTATAGTTAGGGCTGGATCAGGTGACCCTGGACTATCCCTTGGTTATGCTGCTTTAGACGTAGACTGTGGGGGGGTTCCCATGATGCACTGTTTCTTTCTCTTTTTGCTCTGTATGTATCACTCCGCATTTAATCATTGGTGATCGATCTCTGCCCCCCTCCACAGCATGTCTTTTTCCTGGTTCTTTCCCTCAGCCCCAACCAGTCTCAGCAGAAGACTGCCCCTCCCTGAGCCTGGTTCTGCTGGAGGTTTCTTCCTGTTAAAAGGGAGTTTTTCCTTCCCACTGTAGCCAAGTGCTTGCTCACAGGGGGTCGTTTTGACCGTTGGGGTTTTTCATAATTGTTGTGTGGCCTTGCCTTACAATGTAAAGCGCCTTGGGGCGACTGTTTGTTGTGATTTGGCGCTATATAAAAAAAGAGTTGATTGATTGATTGATTGATTGGATTATAATTTTTTATGTCAACTGATTGTTATCAATTTACTCTTGCACAGGAGCTCAGTTTAAATTTTTTTGATTACACTGAGCATAGATTTCATATTATTATATATAATATAATAATATAATATAGATCCAGATTGTTTTTTCTTAGAAATATTACTTAATCTTAAAAATATTACTCATCATTGCAATTATTTTTCTGGAGAACAATTTAAGAATTTTCTGTGTTAAATGGGACATTCTCGATTATACACTTTAATAGCAGAAGTATTTCCATGAACTCATCAAAACTTTAGGATTGTTTAAATAATGCAAATAATTTCTGAGATGTGGTTAAAAGATGAGCACACTGACACTGCTCAGTTTGAGGGTTATGATTTTTTTTTGTTACTAATAGGACGAATAAACGGGGTGGTGGGGTGGCACTTTATGTTAGTTCTACTTATCACTGAAAGTTGTTCAGAATATGTGTTCTTCTTTGGAAAATATCATGGAATGTGTTACTGTGGAAATTAAACACGAAAAATCAAAAAAATATAGTTAGAAGCTGTGTCTACAGAGCACCAGAATCAAACATTTAAAAAAAAATGTAGAAAAGCTGACTGAAATGTACAACTTTATTAAAAATAATAAGCTTTTATTTGTTTGTGGAGACTTCAACATAGACTTCTTAAATCCTCATGGTCAAATAAATATAACTGAATTTATAAATTCTGTATTTTGTATGGGAATGTATCCAGTGATTACCCATCCAACTAGGATAACTGCAAATACAGCGACACTTATTGATAATATATTGACAAATGTTGCCGTGGGGAATATAGAGGGGGGATTACTTATTACTGACATCAGTGATCATTTGCCGGCTTTTGTAATTTTCAATTCTTTAGCTGATAAAATTGAGCATACTGAAAGTACAAATTTCAAAAACAAAATAAGAGAGGAAACTTTGGAAAATTTTAGAATGGATTTAAGGACTCAAAACTGGAGTAATATTTATGTTGAGGACATTGATCAATCTTATGAATCATTCATTCCTAATTTATATAATAAACATTGCCCTTTGATGTTAAAAGTTGGAAATAAGCATAATGTTAAGCCTTGGATCACCAAGGGACTGCAAAATGCATGTAAAAAGAAAACTTTTATGTATAAGCAGTTTTTAAATCAAATGACACCTCTTTCCAAATGTTGTAATACAGACAACAAACTAAAACCGACCAACCCCCCCCCCCCAAAAAATGGGATGTCCTCCATTCTTTATGAATTACATTGATCTTGACGTGCAGCCAGCTGCAAGACCAAATCCCAGGGACAGTCAACAAATTACCACGGCAAAAAAAACAAAAACAAAAAAATGCTTTGATTAAAAACTCATGGTTGGGACCCAAAAGTTCAATTTCTGCCTAAAACTATGCTGAACCATAGCATATACTTTTATGTTCTGCTTTCTTGATTACCCTCAGCAACTCTGTCCAGCACCACAGTGATCTTCTCATCGTCAAGTAGTCTTTTCTTCAAAAACTTGACAAATACACCATTGGTGAAGCCAGTGGAGCTCAGCTCAAATGCCTCAGCATCTTGGCACCTGAAAAGAGAAAGAAAGACCTGGACTTTTAATATTATGGGAGTATAAAAAGTACAAATTACATTTTAAATGTGCAGCAGCAGCTCAAACCTACGTAGCATATCCAAAGACGATGTTGGCTGTAACTCTCAGGACAATGTTGTGAGTGCTGTCATCGTGTATATTCCTGGAAATTAAACATTTAACCATCAAATAATTACCAAACAGTTCTACTTTGTAAACAAGTTCACTGATTAAAGGTAAAGGTTTGTGAAAGGTTTCTTCGTGGATTTTCCTACAGCACCTGAATGGATGCAGTCTGATGCTCAAAATGTTCCTGAAAACAAGCCTTTTTTAAACAGTTTGGTTAATTTCTTTAAGAGTACAAAGTGTTGAAGCCAAACCACAGCCTAGTGGAGATGACCACATGGCCTCTGAAAGGACATGAACACTGTTCATAAAATTTTTCACAAAGATCAATTTATCAACACCAAGTATAAACCACAACGCTCTATTAGTCCATGAGTCCTGAGAGCTAATTTTGACCTAATTGGTCTCATCTAAGGCAGGGTTGGGTAGCAAGAGCCAAGACAGTGCAGGGTTTCCTTGCAATCAATCACCTCAGCAGATGGTTTTACTGATGAACTCCTCTCCTAATCATCTCTGAAATCACCTGCTAAGGTGATCAGGAACAAGGAAAACCAACACTGAAATGGCCCTTCATGGCACACTACTGCCAACCCCTGGGGACTAAACAACATTTACAATTCTAAGTACATCATTTCCTACACAAAAATGTATGAAAATCTTGTGAGTGGCAGCTACAAGCAGATACACAGGGGCCAAAATTAAAAAAATGATCCAAATATGCTGAAAAATCTATAACATTATTTGACCGATCATAAGATTTACAAAAAGGCAATTTGTACTGTGTATGTCTGAAAGTTGTGGAGTCATGGGGGGAAAACTGCAAAAATGGTGGCAAAGGCCAATTTCAGTTTGTATGGTTGTGCTAATAGAACTGAAGAAATGCTTTTGACTGTTCTGAATGCTTGATGCAGAAAATAATGGACAAACAAGGTTAAGGTCCATTAGATTCAATGATATATGACATGTCACCATGTAACGTGATAACCAAGCATAACAGATGGTGCAAGCCATTCTTTTATCAAAATACTATTAGCTCAACAAATATTTTGCATTACGTTTAACCAAAACTGGAGCTATTTAAATTTCTAAACACTATAAAAACTGAAACCTTGAGTCATAGATAGTCCAAACTATAATTTTCTGGTATGTTTATGATAAGACAAAAACATGTGGTACACTTTCAATATGTCAGGAGCATTTTTAAATTCTGACTCCTGTGTAACCCACTTCACTGACTCTTACCTGGATATACACTCACTGGCCAGTTTATTAGGTACACCTTGCTAGTACTGGGCTGGACCCCGTTTTGCCTTCAGAAGAACTCAGAGATGTTCATCCATATTGACATGATAGCATCACACTGTCACCCATTCAACCAGTCTGCCCATTCTCCTGTGACCTCTGACATTTTCATCCACACAACTGCCTTTCAATGAATATCTTCTCTTTCTCAGACCATTCTCTGTAAACCCCTAGACATGGTTGTGCTTGAAAATCCCAGTAGATCAGCAGTTTCTAAAATACTCAGACCAGCCCATCTGACACCAACAACCATGCCACATTCAAAGTCACTTAAATCTTCTTTCTTCCCCATTCTGATGCTTGGTTTGAACTTCAGCAAATCGTCTTGAGCAGCTGCCATGTGATTGGCTTATTAGCTATTTGTGTTAACAAGCAATTGAACAGATGTACATCATAAAGAGGCTGGTTGTAGCTACTACACTGGGAAGGTTCGTATAGATTTTTGTGTAAGCCACATAATGAGGCTGGATTTTAAGTGTTTAATCACCTTAGGTGACACCGACAATCTGCTTGGGCTGTGGAGTATATGAAAAGCCACAAAATAACACCTGCAAGCAGAGCCCAAGCGGCTTGTCTTTATATCTGCTGGTTACTGCAGAAACAACTGAAGCCCAAATAAACTTGAACTGTAGTTAAAGACTGTAAGAACTCGCCTCAACAAGATACTCGAACTATACATCTCTCTGCCCGCAGAGTAATAATTCACCATCAAAATAATAAAAGGTCCTAAACCCAAAGAGGAAAGTAGCCACAGTGCACAGTGAAGGGAAGCTTTCTTATGGAAATATGGAGAAAGTGATTTTATTTTAACTTTAACTCACTGGTAGGATTAGAGTGTTAAAAAAAAGTAACCACTGACAAAAACAAAAGCTAATTTCAAGTAGATGAGTTATACACAACCAGTAGGTTCTTGAGAAATTTAAGAGTTTGAGTTTGAGCTTCAGCTTGAAAGTGGATGCAAAAACAAGCTGTGCAGTGGGTATAAATCCACTTGGCGCATGTCTGAGCGTGCACAGTTATTAAAAGCCCCATTTTCACAGGACTGAGACCTATGTAAGACCTACAAGACCATGACATGTCAACTCTCACAAGCCTTGGCCAGTCTCTGTTGTGATCTGCGTTTACACAAAGCTTGCATTGTGGCTGAATTTTGCGAGTGAAAAATATGTTAATATCTGCGATCATTGATGCAACCCCATGCAGACTCAAATGAGGGTCTGTACGACCCATAGGATCAAGTTGAGAGTGAGTTGAGACGTGAGAGTTTATCAAGACTGAATACGAGACCCATGTATCTGTTAACTGGTTGCACAACTTGTGCGAGTGTTTTTTTAAACGGTTCAGTACTCTTGCACACCTGTTGGAGACGGATAGAGAGTTATGGCGACCAAAATGGATCTTTTTTCCAACCATGGAGACCCCATTGTGACCAGCCTGCAACCCTGGTGGGAGTCAGTGAGAGTGACGGGGAGCAGAGGCCATTTTTCATTCGCAACTCTGTCATGAACTCAGTGTAAACAGGGTGTAAGCAGCGGGAAATACAGACGTAAAACCAGGCGCTTGCCATAAAGGGAATGGATTCATGCATTCATTAGGCTTGGGTGTATTGTCATCCAAAAATAACATCAATCTTTTAAACTGGAGTGTGTCACGTGTACCATGAGGTGATATGCCAAAACTAGATGAATCTGAAAGGATTTCTGTCATGTGAACAGAGGCCACCACAGGACAGCTGTCACCAAAGTTCCATGAGGTGAAGCAGTGCAGCAGCAAATTGAAGTTTCACAGTTTTCTATGAGTGTTTATTCTTATTTTGCTTAAAGGTTGTTTTCAATTCACTTTTGTTGTGTAGTTTAAAGGGTATAATGTCTGTCTGTCTCTTGAGGGAGCAAGATAGTAAGATATTTAAATCACAAACATTTGTTCACTTTGCAGCCTCACATCACAGACACTGATGTCAAATGCACGTCAGTGAGGTGCAATGATTTGAAAATAGCTGCATATTAATATCAGGGTTTTCACCCAGGATTTTTTTTTTTACAGCAAGGGGGTAACTTAGCATGTAGGCGCGAGTATTGTAGGAGGGTCCGCGGGCATCCACCCAAAAAATTTTGAAATTTATAACCCTCTGAAACACTATTTCCTGCATTTTAAGAGGCTATTTTGTGTTGCTAACTGGGACATTAAATAACGTGTGACACATCCTTTAAAAATGCAAAAAGAAAACCCAGAAAAGTCCCCTATGCTGGTTAAATCACAGCACAGGGGCCCAAATCACAGCATAGGGACCACTATGCTCAACTGTGGTGTCGAGAAGCCTGAATATTGTCATTATTTATCATATGTGTTACCTGAACATGTGGACAGGTGTGTGCATGCATGACAGAGACAGAAGGAGTGACAGAGAAAATAAAAATATTTTTTCTCCCCCACTAAGTTTATATGTCTGCATTGGTCATAATACACCATCATACACCTCGGGATACACCTCAGGACGTGAACTCACAATCTCCAGTATGGGAGGCGGGTGCTCTAACCAGAAGGCTAAAACATAGGCTCTGGCCTTATGGTCATAGAGTCCTTTTAGCTGTTGGGGAGTGAAGTTTACAGACTACTATTTCACAGTGACTCCTGCTGGCCTCCATCACACTAGCGACTGTGACGATATCTGCAGGCAAAAAGATTGTACATGTGTTGTGAACCTGCTTATGTAAGGCGCATCTGATTGTTGAGGTTTTTTTTAAAAACCTTTATTTAAGCAGGTTAGTCCCACTGAGATTTAAATTTCTTTTACAAGGGAGACCTGGACAATTCTATAGTTTCCAAATGACCTAACCTGCATGTCTTTAGGCAGTGTTGGACTTTAGACATGGTTTTTGGTGGTCTCAAGCACAACTGCTTTCTGGTGACAGATAATATCAACGCTCCAGCACTGTGTTTGTGTGATTTAGAGGATGCGGGTTCTGGGTTTTAGATGTAGGACTTTTAGGTTTCTGGGACTGTGACTGAAAACATTGTGTGCTGTGTAACCTTTGTCTGTTTGCATCACCCGTTATGCAGTTTCATGGTTGAGTGGCACAGAGGATTTCTGAAAAAGTAGATCTCAGATATTTTTTTCAGAAGGCACATGGGAGATTTGAATCTCAATTTGATCTT
This sequence comes from Thalassophryne amazonica, assembly GCF_902500255.1. Taxonomy (NCBI): domain Eukaryota; kingdom Metazoa; phylum Chordata; class Actinopteri; order Batrachoidiformes; family Batrachoididae; genus Thalassophryne; species Thalassophryne amazonica. The sequence goes on from NC_047107.1 coordinate 97,744,425, forward strand.
CTTTCTTTTACAAAAGTCATTCTCTGTTCAAATCTATGATGAAACCATGAGCGGTGGTACAACAGACACTCTATGCACAGTTTCTCTAATCACATCCACAAAAGCCTACTATAACTCCTTCAAAGTTGTCTTGAAGGGAGCATTGACATTATTAGCATTACAGTACCGTACTGTTTGAGATGTGCTTTCAATTCTTGTCTCTTAATTCCTAACATATGTTAAATTTAAAGGTGCAGTCTGGTGACCTGAGCATTCACCTCTTTCTGCACATGTCCAACAGGAAAACATTGAGACCCGTCTCCTTCTCCTGCATCAATTTAAGGATACTCTGCACACACAGACAGTTTGCTGACCGGTATGGGTTTGGTGCATCTACTGGCACCATGAAACTGTTACCGTAGTTCTCATACCCATGGCCAGCATAATACAGCAGACCTAGAGAAGAAGGAAGAAGAGATTTAGTCTGATAGTTTGGTGTAAAACAGGGGTCACCAACCCTGTTCCTGGAGAGCACCTGCCCTGCATGTTTTCCACATCTACCTACTCAAGTCACACAATGTTTTTTAAATGGTGTTTTCCAGCTCTTGAATGGCTGAGAACACCTGATAGTTAGAAAACATGCAGGGCAGGTGCTCACCAGGAACAGGGTTGGTGACCCCTGGTGTAAAGGACCAAAGAATTGTCTCGACGGAAGGCTCAAAGAAGTGAATGGCACGTTTTACCATAGACCCCCTTATGAAGAAGCAACAGGAACTCGTCAACAGCATTTCTCATCTCTGACTCAGTGAGGTCAAGCAGTGACACCACCTTGAAGTTTAGTTGCCGTAGGAGGTTGGTCAGGTCATACACATCCACCATGGGAGCTTTGAGCTGCGGGTGGTTCTGGTAGGACAGATTGCCGATCAGCAGTGCTACTTTGTCAGTCGCTGTAGAGGAACATGGGGGGAAAAATAACGCCTGCTTTCAAACTGCAGAAGTGAAACAGCTCATATGATGTGCAATCATGTAGTCTCCATCAGGGAGCTGTCTTTTTGCAAATGAAAAACAAATAAAGGTTATAAGTACATGAAGTAGCAATGATAACATTGTATTTGCCCAAACGTAAAAGAGCCATGACTGGAAGGAAACCCCCCACATATTTTTTAATAAATTCTTAGCAGCTGTTGATGACTGTTCATAAAAATAAAATAACTAGTGGAACAGTGCAAGGGTTTCTCTCCCCAACTGCTGATGTGTACATACAATCCCAAATCAGAAAAATATGGGATGATACAAAATGCAGCGATCCTGACATTTACTTTGACTTGTGTTAAACTGCAGACCATATGAACCCAAAATATTTCATGTTTTACGTGGTCACTTCATTTCATTTGTTAATATAGACCAACTTCTGCATTTATGGCCTGCAACACATTAAAATACAATGCAATTCTAAAATATCCTTGGCCCGATGAGCATAAGAATAGGAAACAAACTGTGACCCTTTGACCTCTTAAAATAGGTCCAGGTTTGCCATATTTGAACTTGTCCAAGGTCCATGTCCCAAGAATCTTCTCTGTGAATTTGAAGACCCTGGCAGTAATAGAACTGGACTTATGCTGAGCACAGACAGACGGGCGGGCAGATGGACAGACAGACAGACTGACGGAAGGCCTTCGCAATACCCAATAGCCATGTTTTGACTTTGGGTAAAAATATTTGGGATGGGGCAATTTATTTGAAATACATGGATTAAATCATCATTTTTAGAGCCAGTTTTCTTGAAACAAGTCAGGGGATGGATACATGGACATTTCCAAATCACCAAATATGCTTTGGACTTCATTTACATCAATCATTAAATACAAACAGTATGGTACTGTGGAGTAAATCTGTGTCAAGTTGGCAGTCCTGAAAAACTTAGTGATCATGCTTTTGTTTTGTTTGTTTGTTTGTTTTTTGCATTTTCCACATTGTCCCAACATTGGGGGTTGAATATGATACGTCAAAGTCTTGTCTGTGATGATAAAATGACCCCATACTTTTCAGAAGTAATTTCAGGTTTAAAAAAAAAAGTGTAAAAAATACACACAGGAAAGAACACTGTGGTCAGACTTTGATCTTACATAAAGAAATGTGTTGCAGAGTAATGCACTTACCATAAAGCTGTTCAGGAATACTGTTTAAGAGGAACATGTCAGAACCTAAAATTGTAATACAAAAAAAAAAAAAAAAAAAAAAATCACATAATTAAAAAAAAATTCTCAAGAAAGTTAGGTCAATATATATTTGGACATTAACAACATTTCTGGAACACAGCGTACTGGTGTTGAAGGCAAATATTTCACTGACAGTTCAGCAGATAATGGTCTAGAACTGATTTAAATAACAAGCCTATCTTCAAAAACTGAATGACCTTGCACAAAATAGACAAGTAAGGAAAGCCACCAAGAAACCCTGAAGAGGTTATGATGAGTAAGACTTTGTGTACAATGAATTTTCCTGATTGCTTCAACGGTCACAACTTTATGAGAGTATATGGCATAGAGAAAAACCTTTTTAAAATGAAGGGCTGAACTTTCCAGAAGGCATGTGGGCGACTCAAGTGTAGTCTGCCGTTCACAGCCAGTGCAGCGTGTAAGGCAATCAGAGTTGTCTTGGTGGCTTTTCTCACTAGTCACCTTACTTTATGGATCATATTTTGTTACAGCTATAATAACTAAAGCTTTGTCAATCTCTAAATTTATATCACCCTAACTGCAAACTACAAACACTTGAGTACAGTTAAAGTTACCTGCTCCAAGAGCGTAGACGTCATCTGAGGAAAGAAAAAAGTGAAATATGTTACCATAATGTCTGCAGAGGCATGTACAAAGATTTTCTTCTCTATATCGGTATTTCTAAAGTTTGTCCTTCAAACTCACTGTGAAAAAAAATCTCTACAACATAGACATTATTATTATTATTATTAATTTAAATTAATAATGTAATAAAGATAAGTACCTTCACATCATGTATTTTAAAGTGCTTTATAATACAAGACAAAATAAATAATGAGACAGCAAAACAAGAGACAAATTTCAAAGAAATAAGTCACTGGAAACAAAAGGAAAAAATGTGTACATGGGTGCAAGCAACTGAAATTTTTTTGACAGATGTTCTGGGAGTACAAATTATGAAAATAAATGGTGCAATTTGGTGCATTCTGAGAGCACTTTGGTCAATTTTTCTTGGTTTAAAACACAGTGGTATTTGACTCATACTAGAGTAATATGTAATATAATAATATGTAATATATATATACAAAAATATACACAAAAATATAAATGCAACACTTTTGGTTTTGCTCCCATTTTGTATGAGATGAACTCAAAGATCTAAAACTTTTTCCACATACACAATATCACCATTTCCCTCAAATATTGTTCACAAACCAGTCTAAATCTGTGATAGTGAGCACTTCTCCTTTGCTGAGATAATCCATCCCACCTCACAGGTGTGCCATATCAAGATGCTGATTAGACACCATGATTAGTGCACAGGTGTGCCTTAGACTGCCCACAATAAAAGGCCACTGTGAAAGGTGCAGTTTTATCACACAGCACAATGCCACAGATGTCGCAAGATTTGAGGGAGAGTGCAATCTGCATGCTCGTCGTCCTCATCGGGGTCTCGACCTGACTCCAGTTCGTCGTCGTAACCGACTTGAGTGGGCAAATGCTCACATTCGCTGGCGTTTTGCACGTTGAAGAGGTGTCCTCTTCACGGATGAATCCCGGTTCACACTGTCCAGGGCAGATGGCAGACAGCATGTGTGGCGTTGTGTGGGTGAGCGGTTTTCTGATGTCAATATTGTGGATCGAGTGGCCCATGGTGGCGGTGGGGTTATGGTATGGGCAGGCGTCTGTTATGGACGAAGAACACAGGTGCATTTTATTGATGGCATTTTGAATGCACAGAGATACCGTGATGAGATCCTGAGGCCCATTGTTGTGCCACATCCAAGAACATCACCTCATGTTGCAGCAGGATAATGCACGGCCCCATGTTGCAAGGTTCTGTACACAATTCTTGGAAGCTGAAAATGTCCCAGTTCTTGCATGGCAGGCATACTCACCGGACATGTCACCCATTGAGCATGTTTGGGATGCTCTGGACCGGCGTATACGACAGCGTGTACCCGTTCCTGCCAATATCCAGCAACTTCGCACAGCCATTGAAGAGGAGTGGACCAACATTCCACAGGCCACAATTGACAACCTGATCAACTCTATGTGTTGCACTGCATGAGACAAATGGTGGCCACACCAGATACTGACTGGTATCCCCCCCCCAATAAAACAAAACTGCACTTTTCAGAGTGGCCTTTTATTGTGGGCAGTCTAAGGCACACCTGTGCACTAATCATGGTGTCTAATCAGCATCTTGATATGGCACACCTGTGAGGTGGGATGGATTATCTCAGCAAAGGAGAAGTGCTCACTGTCACAGATTTAGACTGGTTTGTGAACAATATTTGAGGGAAATGGTGATATTGTGTATGTGGAAAAAGTTTTAGATCTTTTAGTTCATCTCATACAAAATGGGAGCAACACTATATATATCTATATATATATATATATATATATATATATATATATATATATATATATACACACACACACACAAGGTCTGTCAATAAAGTAACGGTCCTTTTATTTTTTTCAAAAACTATATGGATTTCATTCGTATGTTTTTACGTCAGACAAGCTTGAACCCTCGTGCGCATGCGTGAGTTTTTCCACGCCTGTTGGTGACGTCATTCGCCTGTGAGCACGCCTTGGGAAGAAGTGGTCCCGCCCCCTCGTTGGATTTTCATTGTCTGGAAATGGTGGAATGAAAAGGACTTTTTTTTCATCAGAATTTTTTCAGAAGCTGTTAGAGACTGGCACCTGGAAACCATTCGAAAAATTTATCTGGCTTTCGGTAAAAATTTTACGGGCTTCACAGAGAATAAGGACTGTTACTACAGCTTTAAGGACCCCTTTAAGGACACTCGGCGCGCCGCGCCCTGAGCTGCGACGACACGGCACAAGCCACCGGACCATTTCTAAACAGTTGGCTCTGTGGATACGAGACCGTCGTGTGCTCTTTCTCTGGTTATCACAAGAGCTGGACATCAGCCATTTTCCGGCAGATTTCACTTTTAACAAGAGATTTTGTCATGGAAAGCCGCGCGGAGGCTTCGCGCGTAAAGACCGATTCGCTTTGGAAGCGAGACAAAGGAACACCTCCGTTTCGGAGTGCCAGAGGACAAGTTTGGACATGCCTATCTCGGCTTTCAGTGCTTACCAGTCCAGTAAGTATCAGAGAAATTGTGGAGAGCTGGACATGTCCAAACTTGTCCTCTGACACGCCGAAACGGAGGTGTTCCTTTGTCTCGCTTCCAAAGCGAATCGGTCTTTACGCACGAAGCCTCCGCGTGGCTTTCCATGACAAAATCTCTTGTTAAAAGTGAAATCTGCCGGAAAATGGCTGATGTCCAGCTCTTGACCAGAGAAAGAGCACACGACGGTCTCGTATCCACAGAGCCATCCGTTTAGAAATGGGCCGGTGGCTTGTGCCGCGTCATCGCAGCTCGGAGCGCGGCGTGCCGAGCGTCCTTAAAGGGGTCCTTAAAGCTGTAGTAACAGTCCTTATTCTCTGTGAAGCCTGTAAAATTTTCACCGAAAGCCAGATAAATTTTTCGAATGGTTTCCAGGTGCCTGTCTCTAACAGCTTCTGAAAAAATTCTGATGGAAAAAAAGTCCTTTTCATTCCACCATTTCCAGACAATGAAAATCCAACGAGGGGGCGGGACCACTCCTTCCCAAGGCGTGCTCACAGGCGAATGATGTCACCGACAGCAGGACAGGTCAGCAGCAGGACCTGGGAGACTAGTCAGGATTGAGGAAGAGATGGATGCTGAAAAGTACAGAGACATCCTGGATGAAAACCTGCTCCAGAATGCTCTTGACCTCAGACTGGGACGACTGTTCATCTTTCATGAGGACAATGACCCTCAACACACAGCCAAGATATCAAAGAAGTGACTTCAGGACAACTCTGTGAATGTCCTTGAGTGGCCCATCCAGAGCCCAGACCTGAATCAGATTCAACATCTCTGTAGAGATCTGAAATCTGAAAATGGCTGTGCACCAATGCTCCCCATGCAACCTGATGGAGCTTGAGAGGTGCTGCAAAGAGGAATGGGCAAAACCTCCCAAAAATAGGTGCGTCAAGTTTATGGCATCATATTCTAGAAGACTTGAGGCTGTAATTGCTGCCAAAGGTGCATCAACAAAGTATTGAGCAAAGGGTGTGAACTTATGTACATGTGATTTCTTAGTTTTTTATTTTTAATAAATTTACAAAAATTTCCAAATATCTTTTTTCATGTTGTCATTATGGGGTGTTGCGAGTAGAATTTTGAAGGGAAAAATTAATTTATTCCACTTTGGAATGAGACTGTAACATAAAATGTGGAACAAGTACTGTGAATACTGCCTGGATGCACTTTGTGTGTATATGTGTGTGTGTGTGTGTGAAGAAAAATTAATGTTTAAAAGCCCAACGGTCCCCAAACCTTTGGACGTCACTATATATGGTATGTTTTTATTTTAGTGTTAGAAAATAATGTTAATTCTGAATGGTTACACCAGATGTTTAAACAAAACATCAGTTAATCAGATTTGATTATTTGTTGTTAATGCTGATTTCACAAGCATGCACAGTGGTTAGTTCATAAGCATTGAAAACTGTCAAATCAAAATCCATGCATGCACTATGAAACCATGTGAATGTTCTTGTGGTCAGTGATCAAAAGGAAAAAGCTTGAGATTTGTTACCCACACATACACTCAACAAAAATATAAATGCAACACTTTTGGTTTTGCTCCCATTTTGTATGAGATGAACTCAAAGATCTAAAACTTTTTCCACATACACAATATCACCATTTCTCTCAAATATTGTTCACAAACCAGTCTAAATCTGTGATAGTGAGCACTTCTCCTTTGCTGAGATAATCCATCCCACCTCACAGGTGTGCCATATCAAGATGCTGATTAGACACCATGATTAGTGCACAGGTGTGCCTTAGACTGCCCACAATAAAAGGCCACTCTGAAAGGTGCATTTTTATCACACAGCACAATGCCACAGATGTCACAAGATTTGAGGGAGCGTGCAGTTGGCATGCTGACAGCAGGAATGTCAACCAGAGCTGTTGCTCGTGTACTGAATGTTCATGTCTCTACCATAAGCCGTCTCCAAAGTCGTTTCAGAGAATTTGGCAGTACATCCAACCAGCCTCACGACCGCAGACCACGTGTAACCACACCAGCCCAGGTCCTCCACATCCAGCATGTTCACCTCCAAGATCGTCTGAGACCAGCCACTCGGACAGCTGCTGAAACAATCGGTTTGCATAACCAAAGAATTTCTGCACAAACTGTCAGAAACCGTCTCAGAGAAGCTCATCTGCATGCTCGTCGTCCTCATCGGGGTCTCGACCTGACTCCAGTTCGTCGTCGTAACCGACTTGAGTGGGCAAATGCTCACATTCGCTGGTGTTTGGCACGTTGGAGAGGTGTTCTCTTCACGGATGATGCGAAGGAGATGTGTTGCACTGCATGAGGCAAATGGTGGTCACACCAGATACTGACTGGTATCCCCCCCCCAATAAAACAAAACTGCACCTTTCAGAGTGGCCTTTTATTGTGGGCAGTCTAAGGCACACCTGTGCACTAATCATGGTGTCTAATCAGCATCTTGGTATGGCACACCTGTGAGGTGGGGTGGATAATCTCAGCAAAGGAGAAGTGCTCACTATCACAGATTTCGACTGGTTTGTGAACAATATTTGAGGGAAATGGTGATATTGTGTATGTGGAAAAAGTTTTAGATCTTTGAGTTCATCTCATACAAAATGGGAGCAAAACCAAAAGTGTTGCGTTTATATTTTTGTTGAGTATAGTTACACCATCATAACTCAAAATTATGACTAGCATTTGCATGCAAAAGGTGCTAATGACTATCAGCTGCTGTCTAATGAAACAGACAGATATGTTCAACTCTACCTTCAGAGCACTCCATTGCTCCTGAAAACTGGACACGCACCTTTGGTACTTTCATTCAAGAACAAAGGCAAATAATCACTCATTTATTTTGAAGACAAAATGTTGGTTGACTGGGATATAACGACAATATGGCAAAAAATTAAAATAAGCTACAGTTAAATATAACATACCGATGAAAACTTGAACTTCATTAGTCCACATTCGCTCACTGCTACTGCTGATCTCACAGCGATACTTGCCACCGTGATCCTGCATCACATGCGGAATCTACATAAAAATGACCAGTGTTAACTCACAAGACCACAAGTAAAAATTATGTTGGATGCAACAAATACAAGTAAAAATACATCAACGCATCTTCATATATTTAAGTTAATGTCTTATGCATACATTTACCAGCAAATCACCTTGAACTTGAAGTATTTAAATTTCTGGTTGTTTCTGGTTGTAGTGCCATTGTGTAACAGTGCCATAGCTTAGCAAGGACTAAAAATGCTGGATATTTATCATTTAAACATTACTACGAAGAGGTGGGACAAAGTCAATGTCATCATTCCCAAGTCATGAATCAGCAAGTCCCAAGTCAAGTCTCAAGTCAGCTTGCAAACAATTGGCGGTCATTATGACCTGAGACTTGACTTGGGACTTGCTGATTCATGACTTGAGAGTGACTTGATGGTGACTTCATCCCACCTCTGTTACTACGCAATCATGCATATAACCACTCACCACAAGTTTCCGCTTCGAAGCATTGGGAATTGCAACACCATTTCTGTACCACTGGTAGCGAGGGATCGGCCGTCCGACTGCTCCACACTCCAGCTGCAGTGTTTCCCCAACGTGCAACTGCTGAGACTGGGGCTGGATCACCAACTTTAGCCGACCCTCCAGCGACTGGTAACTCTGCCCTAGTAGGAGAAGGAATGTTGTTACACCAAGTTACAGCTACAGCTGTTGCATCTCAATAGATGTGATAATTGCCAATTCTGAAAATGAAGTAAACAAAACCTCCTGTCCAATTAAGACAAGCACAAACAACAAGGCAGCCAACAAACATACAGTGTCCTCCAAAGGTATTGGGCCCTTTGGTATTTCACACATTTTAATTTGTTTATTCCATTTAAAAAAAAAAAAAAAAAATTTTTTAAATGATCTTACTTAAACTCAAACTGAAAGCAAATCTCAACAACTTAATATAAATTAATTAAAAATATAAAAGCCAAGATGATGGGTTGCATAAGTAATGGAATGCTTTGGTATAACACCTGTAAATAATCAGTTTAATTGCCAGTTTTCTTCAGACAAGTCAGGGATGGATACATCAACATTTCCAAGTCACTGAATTACTCTTGGACTTTATTTACATCAATTATGAAGAAATACAAACAGTCTGGCACTCTACGGTGAATCTGTGTGGAGTAGGCATTTTTCAAAAACTGAGTGAGTGTACAAGAAGAAGCAGCATGAGGAAAGCCACCAAGACACCCAGACAACCCAGAAGAAGTTATAGGCTTATGTGGCTGTGATTGGAGAAATTGTGCACAGTGCAAACTTTGCGTCTGGTTTTGGTTTTGTGTCACCAGTTATACAGCTTCATGATGAAGTGGTACAGAGGAGGATTTTCTTAAAAAGAAGATCTGAAAGTTCAGCTACAATTTGCCAGAAGGTACCTCTGACATGCACGCCTAGCTTTGATGTTTTGGTTAAAGAAAATTGGTTACTCAGAAGCTAGAATGTATGGTAATGCCTACTGGCACTTTCCTGAGCTGCACCAAAGGTCCAGACTGAGGGGACATTAGCTCAATGCCTGTCTGTGTGACCTTTCAAAACCACTTTTGGTTTTTACCGTGAAACATGGTGATATTAAGGACATCCACTTGAACCCACTGACTGAATTCAAAGGCCTCTCCACAGTTGACCCTGCAGATGTAAAAACCAGCATCCTTCAGATGGACCGGACTGATCACCAGGTCTGGGGAGAAGCTGTTGGGCACCTGGGGTTGTGAAATTTAAGATAAGATAAGAAAAGCATTTATTCATCCCTCAATGGGGAAAATTCAGTGTCACATCACAGCATAGAACAGTAGGAATAGAAGGGCATGCAACAAAACAACAAGCATCTCTCAAAACAAGAACCAAAAAAAAAAAGCACTGAGTGCCGGGTAAAGCTGAGGCTACCATTGTTCAGTTCAACGCTGCACTGCCGGGATGATATACATCGTCGGGTGTGAGAGTGATCAGGTAAAATTACTTCAGCGTGAAATGTACGACAAGTTACTCTGTTATTTACAATATGGGCAGGTCAAATATAAGTAATATATATATGTAATATGTAACAATATGTAGTAATTATGTAATAATATGTAATTGTAATTAGTAAGCAAATCGTAATCTGTGATGACATATTGACAACCTGGAGAATAAACATCACTGTCTGCAGACTGAAATCCCACTTCACAATGTCTTCACACGAAGAGGGACAGGGATACATATTGGACATTCATTAATCATACAGATATGTTTTGTGACAATACAGTCTTTATTTACAGGCCCAGTGTATCCAATGATGTTCCAGCAACATTCAGTAATGTCTTGTGGAGTTTTATTGCCCTGCATGTCCAAACTAATGAAAAGAAAATTCAGCCCAATCAATGACTGCAAAACTGTTGGTCTTCACAGCATCCAATCTGTATTTTCAGCTCAATCAAGGTAGATTGTGACATTTATGGACAATTGATGATAACTGTGATGCATGACAGCTGCAGAATTAGAATGTCCAATCAGAACAATTCCAGCATGTCACACCATACACAGTTAAATGGGTCTGGTGATGCACCTTTTCTGCAAGATGATGTAGCTGACTTGGTGTCTCCATCTGTAGTCAAAAATACACCACAACATTAAGGCGATGCAGCCTTAATTCCCCCCCCCCCCCCCCCCCCCCCCCCAAGTAGAAAAAACTGCTAAAATTGTTGATATGTACTACAGCTGATGGTTAGGTTAGGTTAGGTTAGGTTAGGAAAGAGGAGGTGGACTATCAGCCCAGCAGAGCGTAGGCCACAAATGGGCCCATTGCTCCCCCAAAATAAATCTTCTTAGTTAAACCTTTTGGTACCCTTGATAAAGGATACCAGGCTTCTTAGCTTTAGTTGGCTAATCTGGTGAGGTTCCAAAATAAAGGAACCCAAAAACCTCTGCTTCACTCTACTCCATTCTGGACACTTGCCCCCTCCCCCCCCCAAAAAAATGGAGAGACGTCTCGGGTTCCTCCTCGCAAGCTGTATATGTACTGACCTGTTGGAGTCTCATTACAATTCTATGTTTGTTCAAGAGGCTGTGACCTGTGAGAGACCCAATTATGCTTCTTGACAGACCAAGTAGCTCCTTGAAAACCTTAGGTTTGGTCCTTCCACGAGCTATCATGCCTGCCCCTCAGTCATTTTGGACATAATGGAGAGGGAACTACAGAATTTCAAACAATGGTTTAAGTCAAACAAATTATCGCTAAATCTTGGAAAAACAAAGTGTATTATATTCAGAAATAAGCCCATGAATTTAAGTAGAAATTTATTATTAAATGATGCTGAAATTGCAACTGAAACTAAATTTCTTGGAAATTTTATTGATGATAAATTAAGCTGGAAAACTCATTAATTATGTTAAATCTAAAATCTCAAAAGCCATCACAATTCTGTATAAAACACAAGACTTCCTCTCCCAACATTTGTTGGTTACGTTATAGCATTCATTACTTGTCCCATATATGACCTACTGCATTGAGGTTTGGGGAAATGCATGTAAAACAAATCCAAATCCCATATTTTATCCACTTGACTACCAGGAGATATATATATATATATATATATATATATATATATATATATATATATATATATATATATATATATGTTAATTTGAGAGGAACATTAGTATTTGGTAAATTAAAGACTCTAAGTACTGTAAAATGTCATTGTGCTTCTGTTGTTATGTGTCGGACGCAGGACGGAGAACCGACCAGCGTTTGAAGGACCCAGTATGAAATAAGCAGAGCACGGTACAAAGGATAACAAAATTTAATGACATAACAGTGCGGTGCAAAAGTATAACAAATTAGTGCGCGGACTGGCGAGGTGGATATACGGTGCGCTCCCAGCTGCACAAACGGTCTGGAGCCAGAAACAGTTCGGACCCAAGGACCCCGTCGACACCCCCCAGGTGGCCGCGACAAACCGAGTCTGTGAAAGAAGAAATCATCATGTGAGTCCACACTCCACACACAGAGAGACCGCTCAAAGGTGTACACAAACAGCAAACACTTCCTGGCTTAATCACTAATCAGCTTCCCACCCTGCAGGCATGGAACACCCCGTTCACATTACTCACTGCAGTGGAAGCTGATTAAATGACTAACATAACAGCTCAATATAATAAGGTGTGAGGGACACCACATTTACTGACTGTACAAATGTTAGTCACAAAACCTGACGTACCTCAGGAAGTGTGCTGACGAGCGTGAGACCTCACCCCCTCCTCTTTCACAGACCATGGCATCAAACCTGGACGTTCTCTGCATCCATAATGATGAGATGGCTCTCAAGACGACGATCTCACCCGTCTGGTCACAAGGTCGAGTCTCTGGCAAATACACACGGTGTACTCCAGACTTAAATGCCACCATGCTCCAATCCGTGTAGATGCACCACAGCTGTGAGTCCTGACGAGCTGCACATGATCAGCCTCAGGTGATCAGGGTGAGGTCCTGATAACTCAGCCACACAGCCACTCAGTCCTAAACGCGTGCCACCTGGAAGGAAAAACAAAAGACAGAAACAGAAGACAGAAACAAAAAGCAGCCAGGCACCCCCAACCATACAACATCTGTGACAGGTGTAAATATTTGGAATAACTGTTCTGATTGCATTAAATTATCTGGTAGTTGAGTTGGCTTAAAAAAGCTTTATAAAAACAATATAATTACTTGTTATAGTATGAAGAATTAGGTTAACTGAGTTTGTTACTGTTTTTTTTTTATTGTGCGTTGTGCACAGTGGTGGGCATAGCTAACCAAGAAGTTAGCTTCGATAACTGCGAAACAGCTAACTGAAAAGTTATCTTTTATAACGCTAAACTGATAAACCAGCTACGGCTAACCGATAACTAAGTTCAGTATTGTCTCCGGTACACTCTCAGCTACTAACAAGTCAATTTTGAGTTTAAACACCGCCAACGCTTCTGATAAAATCAAAGGCGATCACAGCCCAAACACAGCCAGTGAGTCAGCGCTTCTTTCTTTGTGTGCACTGCTCACTGTTGTAGGGAAGCATCACTTACCTTGACAGGATACAGTGGTCCAGCCGTGAGGCAGACGTAATGAAAAGGAAAGCAGGTTTGACTTATGGTTTTGATTTATAAAATAATCCATATAGAATAACTACATTAACGTCAACTCTGCCATTTGTACAAAGTGAAAATATAACACATATCTGTTAATTTTAAAATAATGCACTAATTCTGAAGTTTTGAACATTAACACACAGAAGCCCAAAGGGATTATGGGTAAACTGAGCACCCACTCACACTGATTGGTTGACTAATTCATTCTATGTAAAAACCAACACAAGTTAATGTAATGTGTGTGTTGGTGTTTACAAATAAATGTGCTTTTGTAAAATATGTCACTCTTACATTTGTTAAAAAAAAAGGCATTTGCAAAATGGAAAAGTCTGTTAAGTTGTGATTCAGGTCGACAACCATTTGATATAACTGGGTGCCAGTAGATGGCAGTGTTCTATGCATTTTGACCCCGGTATAAATCAAATTCCAGGTCACACACCAACATTTAACACCGCTTGCTTGGCACTTAGAAAATGTGTGGCCATTCGCACTATTAGCACAAAAACAGTCAGCAGACGATCACTTTCAAGCTGGATGTGAAATTTTTCTAAGTGCCCGCATGACTGTGGAGTTGCAAAGCAACACACAAGTGGTGCATGTATCTCGTACGTATTTACGTGTGTCGCGCTGCCTCCCCCGCTCCCCCCAACACATATATGCGTGCAGGGGGGAAGGGGAGGGGGCACACTTGCATAAAATGCTTATATGTATGTACAGATGTGATCACATGGGGGCCGGACAGCCAGGTCTGATTGCACACAGCACGAGGAGGTGCCTGTCAGCTGATCACAGCACACTGACAGCTGGATGACAGCTCAGTGTACACATTACAAACACAGAAACCACCACCAGGACAGTTATATAAATAATTCAGACAATACCTACATATGCAGTTACATAACAAATAACGACAATGAATGACCACAAAACACAGAGACACATTGGTCTGGGCTCTGAAAGGGCAAGGGGGCGTGTCTGCTCACAGCAGCTGCTGTTGTGATCTGTGCTCCTGGACGTCCCAGCTGGAGGACAAGGACATGAACTTACAACATTCCTCCATGAGGCGCGTGTCTCTGTCCGCTGACCTCACATGGATTATACATACAGTAGTGTTCAGAATAATAGTAGTGCTACAGGACTAAAAAGATTAATCCAGGTTTTGAGTATATTTCTTATTGTTATATGGGAAACAAGGTACCAGTAGATTCTCACAAATCCAACAAAACCAAGCATTCATGATATGCACACTCTTAAGGCTATGAAATTGGGCTATTAGTAAAAAAAAGTAGAAAAGGGGGTGTTCACAATAATAGCAGCATCTGCTGTTGACGCTACAAACTCAAAACTATTACGTTCAAACTGCTTTTTTAGCAATCCTGTGAATCACATAAACTAGTATTAGTTGTATAACCACAGTTTTTCATGATTTCTTCACATCTGCGAGGCACGGAGTCAACCAACTTGTGGCACCTTTCAGCTGTTATTCCACTCCAAGATTCTTCAACAACATTCCACAATTCATTCACATTTCTTGGTTTTGCTTCAGATACAGCTTTTTTGATGTCACCCCACAAGTTCTCAATTGGATTTAGGTCTGGGGATTGGGCAGGCCACTCCAAAACATTAATTTTGTTGGTTTGGAACCAAGATTTTGCTTGTTTACTAGTGTGCTTGGGATCATTGTCTTGTTGAAACACCCATTTCAAGGGCACGTCCTCTTTAGCATAAGGCAACATGACCTCTTCAAGTATTTTGACATATCCAAACTGATCCATGATACTTGGTATGCGATATATAAGCCCAACAACTTGCTTCTGAAGGATTGTTTGTTGCTGTGATGCTACTCTGAACTTCACACAGTTGTATACGCTTCTTTTATTTCTGTTTAGCACTCTTCTGGTTATTAATTGTATCTACTCTGAACGTTATTTAACAACAGAATTTCTTAGTGCACAAAGTACACTACAAATCCTACGTGATGTTGGAAGGTAGGGTGGCTCTCTTAAGAGAGCCGTATCCGTAAGTAAGAGCAGCGTCTTAGCTCAGTGGAGTTAGATGTTATGGGCACTCCAGATAAGGTTAGTGTTGGGCCGGCTAGCGAGCCCATTAGCATTATCTTAGAAACGCTGACTATGGAGGACGGCTTTCGGACTGTGGCCAGGCGGAGGAAGCCCCGTAGGGCTTGGTGCCCGGTTGTGGCACCCCGATCACACTCGCCAGTGCGAACTGTGAATCAGTTCTCCCCCTTGGATGTGCCTGATGTGAATTCTCTGAGCCCACAAGTGACTTCCACTCCTGTCTCCAGGCCGAAACACCGGACTTTAGTGATAGGGGATTCTATCACCCGCAAAGTCAGGTTACAGATGTCGGCTGATGTTAAATGTATTCCTGAGACCAGAGCTCCCGACATTGCATCTCATCTTAGGGTGCTGATGCTGCAGAAGCGAAGACAGACAAAGGAACATGACATGAGATATAGTCACATAGTTATTCACGTTGGCACCAATGATATCAGGATGAAGCACTCAGAGGTCACAAAAATGGACATAGAGAGGACTTGTGACCTTGCCAGAAAGATGTGTCGGCATCGATTAATAGTCTCTGGTCGCCTCCCCTCCCGGGGTACTGATGAGGCATTTAGCAGGCTGATGTCGTTAAATTGGTGGCTGGCGCAGTTTTGTAGAGAGCGAGGCTTTAGCTTTATTGATAACTGGCCTTTGTTTTGGGGCCGCCATGGCTTGCTGATGCCGGACAGCCTCCACCCTACTGGGGAAGGCGCCGCCATCTTGTCTGCGAACATAGATAGAGCTCTACAGGGTGGGTAACATTAGGAATCTACAGCAGGCCACGGAGCAGGTGATTTGAGACCCTGCAAGGCTTATGACAAATGTGGGTGTGTATTCCATTAGCTTAGCAGGGAATTTAGTGCAGAAAATCCACTATGGTGATAGTGCAGTTTATTTGCCAGGGAGGGAATTTCAACAAGTTGAGACTGTGGCCTGCTTCCGTAGTCGTGTCCATAAAAATCATAGAGAGATATGCTTTCCAAACTTAATACCCATTACTAAGAGATGATGTTGAAATTGAGGATGGCCCAGTGGTTGTTCCAGCAATAGCAAAGATTTCGTGTATGCTACCTACAACGTGCGTGGAATGTCTCAAACCTAAACCTACTTCTAGGCATCTTATATATGCTACTCTGGAACCACCCCTAAACCCAAACAGTTCAACTGTCAACCCCACTGAGGTCCTTAGACTGGGTCTCATTAACATAAGACCACTGTCCTCAAAATCACTGTTGATCAATGATCTAATTATTGATCATCACTTAGATATGACTGGGCTATGTGAAACCTGGCTTAAACCTACAGCTGTCCTCCCCTTAAATGAGGCCTGCCCACCAGCATATACATTTAGTCACGTCCCTCATGATGCAAAGCAAGGTGGGGGTGTTGCTCTTATTTATAAATCTAGGTTTAGCTTATTAGCTGTTGGGGGTTGTAAATATAACTCGTTTGAGCATCTGATTCTCCGCTCTGCTCAGGATATTACACATTGCCAAGGTCAGAGGAATAAAAATCAGTCCTATTACTTTGTCACTGTATATAGGCCTCCTGGCCCATATTCTGAATTCTTAGATGAATTTGGTGTGTTCATCTCTAACTTGTCAACTAGTGTAGATAACATTCTGATCATTGGTGACTTTAACATTCATATAAATAAGCCTTCTGATCCCCTCTGCAAATCATTTATGGAAATTGTGGATGCATTAGGATTTCGGCAATGCATTCGGGATTCGACGCACATTAGTGGAAATACCCTAGATCTGGTTCTCGCACGTGGTATTGCTGTCATGAACACTGACATCATGCCTCTTACATCAGTGGTGTCTTATCACTCACTTATTAAGTTTACAGTTTCGCTGCCGTGTTTAGTGGAATAACAACCTTATATATCATTCCGGCGATGCATCAACTCCTCAACTAAGACTGAACTCGAAGCTAGACTGCCTGATGTCTTAGCTTCACATTTGACAAATACCCAGTCAGTAGACAGACTTGTAGATAGTTTAAACTCAGTGCTCAAAACTACACTCGACATGATTGCACCAGCTGTGTTAAAACCGCGCTCCCCCAAATCACAGTCACCTTGGTTCAATGATGCGTGACCTCAAACATAAAGCAAGAGGTCTAGAACGGAAATGGCGTCATTCAAAATTAGAAGTATTTCACCTTGCGTGGCGTGATGCTATCTTAGACTATAAGTACGTATTATTGGCTACAAAGCGGACCTACTACTCTGATTTGATCAACAAAAACAAGCATAACTCAAAGTTCTTGTTCGACACGGTGGCAACACTTATGCATGGACAACCACCTGTAGTTCACTCTCCTTTTACAACACAAGATTTCCTGGATTACTTTGGGAAGTAAATAGAAGACATCAGGTTAAACATATCCCGACATGCCTTAACCCAGCCACTACACCCTGCTATTGAAGTGGGCGCCACTACTGAGGTATTACCTAGATTTACAGAATTTGATAGTACAGTGGTCCCTCGCTATAACGCGGTTCACCTTTTGCGGCCTTGAAGTTTCGCAGATTTTTTTAGTCCAATTTTGCATGCTTTTTTTTTTTTTTTTTACAGTGCATTGTGTTCTGCGTCCTCATCAAGCAGGCCGGTTGCAGCACCGCGAAGGTAGAGCACGCGCATTGTGTTCTGCGTGTCTGTTTATAAGAATCTACTCGCCCAGAAGAAAAAAAAGAGTGCCAACAACTACCCATAACTGTGTTCTTCACTCAGAAAAGACACCTGCACCGAGTGTGACTCAATGGAAAAAGACGCGACAGCGGAGCGGCGCCAGGACGCAGATGTGCGAATTCAGAGGAACTGTGAAATACTGGTCAGTCACTATTAATAATTCTTATGTGTCCAACCTCGTAGGTTGATCATTAAAATTAAATTCATTAGTTCTAAAAGCCATCATAATTATTTATAGGAAAATGCTCTATGTTTATTTCTCAAACAAATGTTTGGGCCTGAAAACAGGTTGGTCTTATTTTTCTACTAAGGTTTGAACTTTGAGAATGTTTACACACGAGAGAAAAGTGAGAAAATGTTAATGCCTGTTTGTGAAAAGTGTATAAAGTGTGTAGTGAGGGGTTTTACAGCCTTAAAACATCTATAATAATTGTAAAAAATAACGCTGACTACTTCGCGGATTTCACTTATCGCGGGTTATTTTTAGAACGTAACTCCCGCGATAAACGAGGGACCACTGTATCTCACTAGGCATGCTGACAAAACTCGTAATGTCAACAAAAAGCACAACCTGTTATTTGATCCTATACCAACAAAACTGTTTAAGGACCTGTGGTCCACTCTTGGGCCGACTGTGCTGGAAATTATTAATCTTTCTTTAACTTCTGGATCTGTTCCTAAATGTTTCAAATTTGCAGTGATTAAACCATTACTTAAGAAACCTAATCTTGACCCTAGTGTATTGAAAAAACTATCGGCCGATATCAAATCTATAATTTTTCTCTAAAATTCTGGAAAAAGTGGTGTCACGGCAGCTCGTAGACTATCTTACTGAGAATAATCTCTTTCCACTGCAGTCTGCTTTTAGAAAATATCATTCCACAGAGACGGCTCTCACTAAAGTGGTGAATGATCTTTGCTTACAATGGATTCGGACACCACTACGGTTCTGTTGCTGTTAGATCTCAGTGCTGCATTTGATACAGTGGATCATCATATTCTACTTGATAGCTGGAAAATCATTTTGGGATTACTGGGGATGCCCTTGCATGGCTGACGTCATACTTAACCAGTCGTTCTCACTGTGTTTTGTACAGTAACACTACCTCTAACCTTAGTGACATGAAATTTGGGGTTCCACATGGGTCCGTCTTAGGCCCCCTGCTTTTCTCCCTTTATATAGCACCCCTTGGGCACATATTGCGGCGTTTTGGGATTACCTTTCACTGCTATGCAGATGATACTCAGGTATACATGCAGATAACTGCTGGTAATCTCGTTCACATAAAATCCTTAGATGATTGCCTTGCAGCAGTGAGAAGTTGGATGTCTCGAAATTTCCTACTTTTAAACTCTGATAAGACTGAAATGATGGTTCTTGGTCCAGTGAGACTTCAGCATCAATTTGACCAGTTAATGCTCAGCCTCGGCTCGTGTGTCATACATCACACTGACAAAGTGAGGAACCTTGGGGTAATATTTGATCCTTCGTTGTCCTTTGGCCTCCACATTACAAATATTACTAGGACTGCTTTCTTCTACCTGCGAAATATAGTGAAGATTCGTCCCATCCTATCTATGGCTGATGCTGAGACCCTGATCCATGCATTTATCTCTTCTAGATTGGACTGCTGCAATGTTCTATTTTCTGGTTTACCGCAGTCTAGCATTAGGGGTCTCCAATTGGTTCAGATTGCTGCAGCCAGACTTTTTGTTGTGTGTTGGGGGGGTTTGGCTGGCCAAGATACTGTTTGTGTGTTTTGTGTATACTTCGGGTGGTTTGTGGGGGGCGTGTCTGAGGCTGTGATGATGGATGAAGCATCTCTCACCCTCCACTGTCATCATGCCAACCCCATGCACCTGATGAGCAGTTCGTGTGCAGATCTGGAGGACTTCCAGCTGGAGAGGATGTACCTGATGAGCAGTTCACGTGTAGAGCTAAAGGACTGCCAGCTGATGTGGATGCACCTGATGAGCAGTTCACGTGCAGAGTTAAAGGACTACCAGCTGAAGTGGATATTCTGATCAGCAGTTCACGTGCAGTTCCAAAGGACTTCCAGCTGAAGTAGATATCCTAATGATGTACTACATTTAAGCCATGACTGCTCTGTGTAAGGTGCTGGGGACTCAACCTTGTTGCTGCTGTGTGACGATCGTTTGTCTAACATTGTGACGCTGAGGATCGCTCCAGGTTTGACGCACCGTGCCTGTTAAGGAGATGGGTGAGGGACATGCTCCATCAGCACACTTCAGAGGTAACTAAAGCTGTGAATGACTTTGAGTAATTAACAATAGTTATTTGGCGTTTTGTACGCAGCTATATTTGAGCTACTCTGATAATTGTGTAAATTCGCTCTTCACAGCCGTGGCGTGCGGATTGATGGTCCTCCACGGGCTGTGAGAGCTGTTTCTGTAATTTGAGTCTGAATTAGAACCTGAATGTGTTTGCTGATGGTGTGAACCCTAAACAGTATTTGTGTGAAAAGTGTTGACTTATCTCGCCTCTCATCCTTAACAGGCGCTGTCCGATTCATTAACCACCTGGGGGGTGCCAGCGGAAATTTCTGGGTCCAGAACTGTCGGGCTCCAATCCCTTGGGCGCTAGGAAGAGCGCGTCGTCCTCCACCCCGCCAGGCTGTTAATTCACTTTTTGTTTATATTTGCACTTAAATAAATCTGTTATGTTCTTTGGAACCGCTCTCTGTTTCTTTAGCGCTGGGTCCTTGTCAGACGCTGGTTCGCTCCTCTAACCTGCGTCCCAACATAACAGAAGTCCCCAGCCAAACCAGCATGGACCCAGTGGCAGAGGAGCTGGTTTAGTCCGGGAAAGCGGCAGCGAATGTTGGAACCAATCCGGGATCCGTTGCGGGTGCTCTCCGCCCAGGTTGTGTTCGTGGGTGCGCACATGGCGGAGTCACGGCGTCGTTTTGCAGCACGGGTCGCTTTGCGTTCCGCTATTGAAGCTGTAGCCCCGTCTCCTCCGGTGGTAATTGGTTCCAACATCTGTTGTGTCAGCTCCGGACCACTTTAGTAAGGTGTCACGTTTGCTGCACTCAGCTGCTCACAGAAAAGCAGTATGTTGATTTTTCTCTGTGGCCACAGGGCTTTTTATTTGTTGCACTTTGGCTCCCCCTGCTGGCAACAGAGTCACATTGCCGTCAAGAGCTCAGAGTGGGAAAAGACATATTTCCTGCTCTCTGACCTTGACGGAGCAAAACACTTATCGGTTAGTTAGTGGTTAACATTTGTGGGGTTTTATTAAGGGATTTTCACAAAATGTATTTGTGATTATTATAGCACATTTTAACATTCCTGGTGGAGTGGACAGACCGGCTGATTGGAGCTCTTCTGGACCCAGGTAATGGTATTTTTTACTTATTTGTAGTTTTTTTTTTTTTTTTTTTGGTGGGTTGGGTCGTTTTTTCTTTGTTGTTTTTTATTTCCCTGTCCCCTAGCCCTGACCTCACACACTTCTGTACCGTTCGTCTTTAGTGTGTGGGGTGGTGCAGGTTGGTTACACTGGGCGTCTCCTAGGAAACCTCTGCACCTGGGGGGGGGGGGGTTTCAGGGCCGTTATTTCTATTTAGTTGATTCCCGGTTCCACTCCAGCCTCAGCGAGCCTTTGACCGTTAGTCATCGGCGTCGCTGGTGTGTAGTGCAGTGGGAATGTGCTTCGGTCGGAGCGGTGGCGCCGATTCGTGCCGTTTGCCTTTTCCGCTGTCCACCCCTCCCGGTAGGCTGAAGCACAGTCTGAGTTATGACACCGGACGTACTTCCGGTTTTCCTCTGCGCTTGGGGTGGGACTGGGTTAGTTTTTTCCTGTTTTCTCCCCCGGCTCAGTAGTCCTGTGCCGTTCGCCACGATGTATCTGTCGATTGGCTCTGGGGGTGTTCCGGGGTCTTTCGGGGTGCTGGGGGGGGCAACGGGATTTCCCATTTGTTTTGTTTGCCCCCGGGGTTGTTATTGGTGTCCGCTGGGGGTGTGGGGTGTTTATGTTATTTGTGTTTCCTCCCAGGTTCCACCTCCAGGGTTGATGGGACGGTCCTCTGGGGGGGAAAGGACTGTGGGGCCGACTAGCCGGATGTGGCCGGGCCTGGGGTTTCTGGGTCGTGGGGGTGTCTCCTGGGGTTTGATGGGACGGTCCTCTGGGGGGCGCTGTAGCTCCCGTGTATACCTAGGGATCTCAGGTGGACCCAGTCTCGGTTATTACTCCTAGAGCTGGCGGCAATGTCCTCTAGGGGGTGTTGTGCTCCACTTGTCATCTGGGGGGGGTGTTTGTTATTTTCTTTGTGCATGTTGTGTTATATTGTGTTATTTGGGGCTCTGTTGAGTTTTTTGGGTTTGGGATTTGCTCCCTGGGGTTTGATGGGACGGTCCCCTGGGGAGGGTTTTGGGGTGGTCATGTGTTTTTATTTTGTGTTATTCCCCAGCTTGCTTCCCTGGGTTGTAGTTGTGCTGTACTCTGGGGGGGTATGTTGGGGTTTTACTGTGTGCTTTGTGTTTTATGTTGTACTGTGTTGTGGGACTTTTTTGGGGTGTTTGGGATTGTTTTTGTTTTCTTGCCAGCTGGCCTCCCTGCCACATTGTCTTGCCCTCGCTGCCATATCCTGTTCCTGCTGTGGACCCTGGGGTTTCGCACCGCCTGTTCCTGCCGTGGACCCCGGGGGGGGGAGCTGTTTTCTGGCCAGGTTTGTGTGGTCGCCGGGAGGCTTCCCGTTGAGGGGGGGGGGGGGTACTGTTGTGTGTTGGGGGGGGGGTTGGCTAGCCAAGATACTGTTTGTGTGTTTTGTGTATACTTCGGGTGGTTTGTGGGGGGCGTGTCTGAGGCTGTGATGATGGATGAAGCATCTCTCACCCTCCACTGTCATCATGCCAACCCCATGCACCTGATGAGCAGTTCGTGTGCAGATCTGGAGGACTTCCAGCTGGAGAGGATGTACCTGATGAGCAGTTCACGTGTAGAGCTAAAGGACTGCCAGCTGAGGTGGATGCACCTGATGAGCAGTTCACGTGCAGAGTTAAAGGACTACCAGCTGAAGTGGATATTCTGATCAGCAGTTCACGTGCAATTCCAAAGGACTTCCAGCTGAAGTAGATATCCTAATGATGTACTACATTTAAGCCATGACTGCTCTGTGTAAGGTGCTAGGGACTCAACCTTGTTGCTGCTGTGTGACGATCGTTTGTCTAACATTGTGACGCTGAGGATCGCTCCAGGTTTGACGCACCGTGCCTGTTAAGGAGATGGGTGAGGGACATGCTCCATTAGCACACTTCAGAGGTAACTAAAGCTGTGAATGACTTTGAGTAATTAACAATAGTTATTTGGCGTTTTGTACGCAGCTATATTTGAGCTACTCTGATAATTGTGTAAATTCGCTCTTCACAGCCGTGGCGTGCGGATTGATGGTCCTCCACGGGCTGTGAGAGCTGTTTCTGTAATTTGAGTCTGAATTAGAACCTGAATGTGTTTGCTGATGGTGTGAACCCTAAACAGTATTTGTGTGAACAGTGTTGACTTATCTCGCCTCTCATCCTTAACAGGCGCTGTCCGATTCATTAACCACCTGGGGGGTGCCGGCGGGAATTTCTGGGTCCAGAACTGTCGGGCTCCAATCCCTTGGGCGCTAGGAAGAGCGCGTCGTCCTCCACCC
This sequence comes from Thalassophryne amazonica, assembly GCF_902500255.1. Classification (NCBI taxonomy): domain Eukaryota; kingdom Metazoa; phylum Chordata; class Actinopteri; order Batrachoidiformes; family Batrachoididae; genus Thalassophryne; species Thalassophryne amazonica. The sequence continues at coordinate 97,768,313 of NC_047107.1, forward strand.
CGCCAGGCTGTTAATTCACTTTTTGTTTATATTTGCACTTAAATAAATCTGTTATGTTCTTTGGAACCGCTCTCTGTTTCTTTAGTGCTGGGTCCTTGTCAGACGCTAGTTCGCTCCTCTAACCTGCGTCCCAACATAACACTTTTGACACAAAGCACAACCGCACAACCACATTACACCCATTTTGGCATCCCTTCACTGGCTTCCTGTCCCAGTGAGATGAGATTTTAAGATTCTGCTACTAACCTATAAAATTGTTCATGGACTGGCACCTCCCTACCTAGCTGACCTAATTAAACCTGGGCTTTATGTTCTCAGGGTGCAGGACTACTTTGTGTCCCAAAGGTGAATAAGAAGTCTGTGGGTCACAGAGCTTTCTCTTATCGTGCCCCTGTTCTGTGGAATGATCTCCCTGCGTCAATAAAACAGTCAGATTCTGCGGAGATTTTCAAGTCCAGACTTAAGACGCACTTATTTTCCCTTTCATATGGCTAGCATACTGGTACAGTTTTGTTTTATTCTTTTTACTCTTTTAATTCATTTATTAGTAATTGGAGCAGGCCGTGGCCTCAACTTTATCTAAATTCTGGGTCTTTTAGTGAAGTTTAGGGCTAGTGGCCAGCAATCACCTTAGTATTTCTCTGTTGTTTAATGCTGGCAAATTATACAGTATTTTTTGTCTTTCTGATGCCTGATTCTGTTTTTTCTCTCTGTTTAAAGTGCAGCTCCATCCAGAGATGGGAGTTGTATTTGTGTTGGCGACCCTCCTGTCCTGTGCGCCAACAGCATTTCTTGTATATTCGTCCGTGAATTGTTCTGTGAATTGTTCTGTAATTTATGTTTGTAGCATGGCCCAAGCAGAGGGTCACCACTTTGAGTCTTGTCTGCTTGAGGTTTCTTCCTCAGAGGGAGTTTTTCCTTACCACTGTTGCTCTGGGGGCTGGTAAGGTTAGAACCTTACCTGTGTGAAGCGCTTTGAGACAACTCTGTTGTAATTTGGCGCTATATAAATGTAAATAAATTGAAAAAAATTGAAAAACACCATAGTAGGAGAAACATGCCCATATCATGATGCTTGCACCACCATGCTTCACTGTCTTCACTGTGAACTGTGGCTTGAATTCAGAGTTTGGGGGTCATCTCACAAACTGTCTGCGGCCCTCGGACCCAAAAAGAACAATTTTACTCTCATCAGTCCACAAAATATTCCTCCATTTCTCTTTTGAGAATGTTTTTTTGAGTTGATGTGTTCTTTGGCAAATTGTAACCTCTTCTGCACATGTCTTTTATTTAACAGAGGGACTTTGCGGGGGATTCTTGCACATAAATTAGCTTCACACAGGCGTCTTCTAACTGTCACAGCACTTACAGGTAACTCCAGACTGTCTTTGATCATCCTGGAGCTGATCAATGGGTGAGCCCTTGCCATTCTGGTTATTCTTCTATCCATTTTGATGGTTGTTTTCCGTTTTCTTCCACGCGTCTCTGGTTTTTTTTTTTTGTCCATTTTAAAGCACTGGAGATCATTGTAGATGAACAGCCTATAATTTTTTGCAACTGTGTATACGTTTTCCCCTCTCCAATCAACTTTTTAATCAAATTATGCTGTTCTTCTGAACAATTTCTTGAACGTCCCATTTTCCTCAGGCTTTCAAAGAGAAAAGCATGTTCAACAGGTGCTGGCTTCATCCTTACATAGGGGACACCTGATTCACAAAATTGACGAACTCACTGACTGAATACCACACTACTATTATTGTGAACACCCCCTTTTCTACTTTTTGTTTTACTAATAGCCCAATTTCATAGCCTTAAGAGTGTGCATATCATGAATGCTTGGTCTTGTTGGATTTGTGAGAATCTACTGAATCTACTGGTACCTTGTTTCCCATGTAACAATAAGAAATATACTCAAAACCTGGATTCATCTTTTTAGTCACATAGCACTACTATTATTCTGAACACTACTGTAAAAACATATATCACTTTTGCAACGGGTTGGACAGCACGTACAGTGCGTACATTGACAAGCTGTCGCAACTGGAACAGACTGGCAGTTCACATGGACACGCAGCAGGCAATCTGAATGTCACGTCTGTCTGACAGGACATGCATGTCCTGTGAGCAGCGCACCGCAGGACCATATGACAAACCAACAGGGTGACAAATACGCCACTTTCAGTCACGTATCAGCAGAAATATGTCGTAACAAACGCTGTTTGGTCAGTTATCACGGCACTTTTTCCTCGTTTTTAAAAAATAAGTTTATCTGCTTGTTGATTTTAGCCATTTCACACTCCTGTTACAGTGATTGTAGCGTAGTGGTGAAGTTTCCATTTGGCAATCAGAGCTTTAAGGTTCGAATCCTGTGAGTGCCATTTATTTTTTATTCAACCAGGGTTATTTACCCAGTGATATTCACTAATTATACAGCTGGTTTTATTTTATTTTTCTCCACATCAGCGGTGCAGCGTGGTGAAACACATCCCATCAGCCCGCACTGTGTTCCTGCTCGCACGACACCGTCGCATGCACGATACCGTCGCAGTGGGATCGTGCACACCTGCCCGTCGGCTCAATATTTTTGTTTCGCTCATACGAGCTGTTCCGCCATGACTCACCCTGATTTATACTATGTGTGAAGGGGCCCAGCCCCTTTCACACTAGGCCTGCTTCGAGTTGCATTAGCTGCGTATCTAATAACACAGGAATGTCTGCGTCAGTTGTGCGCAGCAGGGGGTGAAATGCTTGAGGGGAGTGCAGAGGAGCTGTAGCCAGACTGTGTGCACTCTCATTTCTCTTCTAGTTGATATTTCTTCTTGTGCAGCGCTGCAGGTCTGCGCTCTGATTTCTGTTATAGGTTATATTTCTTCCTGTGACCGCGGAGCTGCAGCCGGTGTTTGGTCTGGTATTCGGTCCAATATTCAGAATGTTCTGAAAACTTACAACATCTCCAAGGCCGTGAGTGGACGTTGATATGTCCAGAGTTATACTGGAGGTGGACATGTCCTGTCTTTGGCAATCAGTCTGTGAGCAGGACTTTTATGGACTTTATTTAACACAATCGTGAGAGAATTTGAGGAGATGAGGAGCTGCAGCCAGGCTGCAATGAGCATTTTTTTCTTTTAATTGTTTACATGTGCTCTTTGAGTAGTGTAGTTTTACTGCATTGTGTGCACGGTATAAAACGTTCAACAACAATCCTGCATGATTTATAGTTCGGCAACAATGGAGCACAGCAGGAATCATAAATTGGCATCGGGTAACATTACATTGTGTGGGTGTGGCATCCAGTCACGTTAAGTACTGTTAAGCTGCCTCAACTTGCGAGAAAACTACTTCCTTTCTGCGTCCCATGCTCAGCGCAGAAAAAATTAAACATGTTTAATTTTTGGCATCCGTTTCACTTCTCCCTTTACGTCCCTCATGGTGTTTTGGCGTTGAGCTGCATCAACTGGGCACTACATTGCATCACCGTGGCGTCGTCATGACACTGCATAACGCAACTCGAAGCAGGCCCGGTGTGAAAGGGGCTACCTTTTGCTTCTGCCAACACCCTTTCGGCCGCACAAAACTGGGAAATTGCTTACAAGATTTTTTTGTTAAGTATGTGTGTATGCCGAATAAACTGATTTAGCCATTCACTCAAGTGCTGCCACGGTTTGTGGTGCTACTTCCTGATCTGATTCTGCAGGGCCATCTTCTGCACAGCACTTGTCACCCCAACAATGAGCTCTGGACCCAAAAATTTAGTTGAGCTCCCTGACCTTGCGACCCAGTCCGCTCTCTCATTACCTGGAATACCTGTATGACCAGGTACCCACACTACAACTACATCATTAGTGTCTTCCAGTGTGTTAAGTGCATGGGCACACTCCCACACCAAAGCTGATGAGAAGAGTGGCCCTTAAAGGCTCTTATACACACCTATCTGAGGAAATAAAAACTCTTTAACCCCTAAAATTTGGGTTAATCAGGAGCTCCACAAAGTGAATGACAGCAAACACCTCAGCCTGAAAGCCGGTGGTGTGTCTGCCCCGTGAAACGCTCTTTTCCTGTGTCAGCCCGCCGTGTTGTATTAACACTCCAGCTCCGGCTTTGCCCCGATTAATGATCCGTCTGTAAAACAAGTGATTCCAGGTGAGGTTGTGTTCAGTGTAGAGTCTGACCATGACTCTCTCCCTGTTATCACTGTACTAAATTTATTCACAAATAATTTCTTTTTCCTACCTTATCACATGGGAAAGTAATAAGCAGAAGATCCGCTGATATTCTTTCCCTGATTAAGATATGACTGGCATCTGCTAGTCTTCACCACTTGCCCAACTGGTGCAACCTTACTGACGTAGGGATTGTCTCTCCAACAATGTAGAGGTCCAGAGCAGCTAAGTTCAGAAGTACTTCTAAAGCTGCTGCTGATGTTGTCCTGAGAGCACCTGTGATGCAAAGCCGTGCTACTCTTTGCAAGTGAGTCAGCATAACCCTCACAGCTCCACGCTCCACCAAACTATCACAGCATAACTTAGCATGAGTCTTACCACTATAGTGTAGATCCATGTTATCACAATGGGACAACCTTCCCCATCTTCATCTGACAACATGACATCACTGTTGTAAACTGAGAACTGCCTTATGACATTTTTGAATTATGTGTTGATGGTAATGTTATTCGAATACTTTCACAATAATGTTGCAGTTAACAGTTGCTGACAGTGTGGCAGCTTGTGAGTATGTTCGATTACAAATACAATATATTTTTGCCCGCCTTTGTTCCCTGCTCCTTATCTTCCTTTACTACTGACAGGCACCGGTAGTATGTGGATATGATTGACAAGACTGTGGTTAACGTGAATAGTCTGTGTTTTAACAAGTTTTTTTCCCCAATATTTACAAACCTCTATGATAACCCTATATGCTTAACATGCTTAACAGAAGTCACGAGTAGGCATGGTTGAAGATACATGTACCATACCTTAAAATGAGCCTATACTTTTCACTTTCAGAGCATAGGTCTGATGTCACCAAAGCCACAGCTTCTTGTAATGTTAAAAAAGGACTGAAATGTTTGCAGAGTGGCTCACTACAATTCTTGTGATGTCGACTTCTGTAAATGTTGTGGTAAAGGATACATCAGAATTTGGAAAAGCCAGAACTGACACCAGACCAGTTTGCAGTCTGTGGCATTTAGCTTCTTAAGTCACATTTTTGTTCATTCCACTTCATTCACCACGAATACTGAATACTGAATACTTTTACTATTGATACCCCAGTAAGTGTTCTATTTTCAACACTATCCTTGCTTCTGATGTTCTGTTTAGAATGTGAAACTGTTTGTAGATATAATAATAAATGTCATTATCACTATATATTCCAGAGTACAAGTCTTAGTTTTTCCTAGTGTGGGAGGCCCTGCCACATATACTCCAATGCAACTTATACTCAGATAAATTAGCCACAGGAATCAAAGCACTAAACAAAATAAACTCCAATTATAAAAGAAAAAATGTCAGTCATAAAAAGTGCACTACAACAATGCACAAAAATCCCAAATTAAAGAGCTGATAAAGACAAACGGTGCTATTTATACTCTGGTGCGACTTATCAAAATATGGTAAATATTGCCGTGCAGAAATAATACTTCATAAAGTTTAGAAGATAACATACATTAATTCATGCAATTGAACAATAAGAACAAAGCTGGCAAAAAAAGCCTTTTATCACAGTTTCCTTCAAAGAGGGAAGTGTGTGTGCATGACATTGTGGGTCAGTGAGTTGTAGCTCACCTCTTCCTTAGTCTTGAACCACTGATACTGCACTGGAAATTTGCCCACAGCATAGCAGCTAAGGCGCAGGTTATGTCCAGAGATGAGTGCCACAGACTGGGGCTGAATGAGGATCTGTAAGTCTGCACAGTTCAGAGTTTGACTGTAAATTCACATGAGTTTCAACCATGAACAGACACGGGTGGCAAAGACAAAGGTGTGATGTACAAATGGGACACTTAATGCTACCTACACAATAACTTAACAATGCTTTGAGTCTGCTTCAGGGGCCCCAGAATGTTCTGAATACATTTTCAACATCAGCAAATTGAGAATATAATCTTGACTGAATAAACAATTTTAATTTAAACCTACTTGCAATGTGTTGCACTGACTGTAAATTAAACCAGTCGTAAAACAAAGCTCTACTGGTTTTGCTATATGACTCCATAACAGCAGGTTTTGCACCTGTTTGACTGTACCTGATGGTTTCAGGCACTGCAGGGCCTCTGGGTTGCCCAGAGTTTGGAGGTAGTCGATCAAGTGCCCCGTGGTGCAGCCTCGTTCTCCAATCAACCTCAGCAGCATGCGACTGGGGCTGCCTTCCACCTCCAGCACCTTCAGAGAACACATCTCCATCTCATCAGAGCTGGTGGACAATACAGGACACATGCAGAAGGTGATAATTCAGTTATTGTGATAAAAGTAAAATAGGGGTCATGCAAACCCATCACCCCGACAATTAAAAAGTACTGGTTCCAAACAGTGAAAAAAATATATCGGAATAATTTAGTGATAAAATGTCTGTCAAATAACATAATTACAGAAGCAAAAAGGTCCACTAACAGGAAGAGACCATCAAGGGAAAAATATATACCTTACTCTGTCAAAGTCAATGCCCCGATTTGATTTTGGAGACTCAAATACATCCGTGAACAGGTTTGGGCCATGGTATACAAACCTGCAACATTTTAGTCAGATAGTCGGTCTACCAGTGTGTAGACCTAGGTTTGACTCCTGGTCGTGATACCTGTCTTGGACAAGTCACAGTTCACCCAGTTGTAAATGGATGCAGTCCTTAGCTGGGGTAGTAACCTGATGGTCTAGCATCCTGTCCAGAGGGAGCTGTAGGCTCCAATGTGATTCTCGCTACAGTATCCAGGTAAAAGCACTGGCACCAATGGGCCTCAGGGCCTATGCAGGACTTTTTATCACCATGACCACAGAAACTAATCCCATTAAGACCTGGATATCAACCTACATATGTCATACAGATTTTGACAATACCATGGTGCCGTTTTGGTGAAAAGTACTCACAATCTTACTTTTTTATTGTTTTGTCACATTGAAAAAAATGTATGTATGTACAACCCCAATTCCAATGAAGTTGGGACGTTGTGTAAAATGTAAATAAAAACAGAATACATTGATTTGCAAATCAATGTATTCTGTTTTTATTTAATTCTCTTCAACCTGTGTTCATTGAATACACCACAAAGACAAGATATTTAATGTTCAAACTGATGAACTTTATTCTTTTTCTGCAAATACACTCAACAAAAATATAAACGCAACACTTCTGGTTTTGCTCCCATTTTGTATGAGATGAACTCAAAGATCTAAAACTTTTTCCACATACACAATATCACCATTTCCCTCAAATCTTGTTCACAAACCAGTCTAAATCTGTGATAGTGAGCACTTCTCCTTTGCTGAAATAATCCATCCCACCTCACAGGTATGCCATATCAAGATGCTGATTAGACACCATGATTAGTGCTCAGGTGTGCCTTAGACTGCCCACAATAAAAGGCCACTCTGAAAGGTGCAGTTTTATCACATAGCACAATGCCACAGATGTTGCAAGATTTGAGGATGCATGCAATTGGCATGCTGACAGCAGGAATGTCAACCAGAGCTGTTGCTCGTGTATTGAATATTCATTTCTCTACCATAAGCCATCTCCAAAGGCGTTTCAGAGAATTTGGCAGTACATCCAACCAGCCTCACAACCACAGACCACATGTAACCACACCAGCCCAGGACCTCCACATCCAGCATGTTCACCTCCAAGATCGTCTGAGACCAGCCACTCGGACAGCTGCTGAAACAATCGGTTTGCATAACCAAAGAATTTCTGCACAAACTGTCAGAAACTGTCTCAGGGAATCTCATCTGCATGCTCGTCGTCCTCATCGGGGTCTCGACCTGACTCCAGTTCGTCGTCGTAACCGACTTGAGTGGGCAAATGCTCACATTCGCTGGCGTTTGGCACGTTGGAGAGGTGTTCTCTTCATGGATGAATCCCCGTTCACACTGTTCAGAGCAGATGGCAGACAGCGTGTGTGGCATCATGTGGGTGAGCAGTTTTCTGATGTCAATGTTGTGGATCGAGTGGCCCATGGTGGCGGTGGGGTTATGGTATGGGCAGGCGTCTGTTATGGATGAAGAACACAGGTGCATTTTATTGATGGCATTTTGAATGCACAGAGATACCGTGACGAGATCCTGAGGCCCATTGTTGTGCCATACATCCAAGAACATCACCTCATGTTGCAGCAGGATAATGCACAGCCCCATGTTGCAAGGATCTGTACACAATTCTTGGAAGCTGAAAATGTCCCGGTTCTTGCATGGCCGGCATACTCACCGGACATGTCACCCATTGAGCATGTTTGGGATGCTCTGGACCGGCGTATACGACAGTTCCTGCCAATATGCAGCAACTTCGCACAACCATTGAAGAGGAGTGGACCAACATTCCACAGGCCACAATTGACAACCTGATCAACTCTATGCGAAGGAGATGTGTTGCACTGCATGAGGCAAATGGTGGTCACACCAGATACTGACTGGTATCTACCCCCAAAAAACAAAACTGCACCTTTCAGAGTGGCCTTTTATTGTGGACAGTCTAAGGCACACCTGTGCACTAATCATGGTGTCTAATCAGCATCTTGATATGGCACACCTGTGAGGTGGGATGGATTATCTCAGCAAAGGAGAAATGCTCACTATCACAGATTTAGACTGGTTTGTGAACAATATTTGAGGGAAATGGTGATATTGTGTATGTGGAAAAAGTTTTAGATCTTTGAGTTCATCTCATACAAAATGGGAGCAAAACCAAAAGTGTTGCGTTTATATTTTTGTTGAGTGTATTTGCTCATTTTGAAATGGATGCCTGTAACACGTTTCAAAAAAACTGGGACAGTGGTATGTTTACCATTGTGTTGCATCACCTTTCCTTAACAACACTCAATAAGCATTTGGGAACTGAGGACACTAATTGTTGAAGCTTTGTAGGTGGAATTCTTTCCCATTCTTGCTTGATGTACGACTTCAGTTGTTCAACAGTCCGGGTCTCCGTTGTCATATTTTGTGCTTCATAATGTGCCACACATTTTCAATGGGCGACAGGTCTGGACTGCAGGCAGGCCAGTCTAGTACCCACACTCTTTTACTATGAAGCCATGCTGTTGTAACACGTGCAGAATGTGGCTTGGCACTGTCTTGCTGAAATAAGCAGGGACATCCCTGAAAAAGATGTTGCTTGGATGGCAGCATGTGTTGCTCCAAAACCTGGATGTACTTTTCAGAATTGTTGGTGCCATCACAGATGTGTAAGTTGTCCATGCACTAACACACCCCCATACCATCACAGATGCTGACTTTTGAACTTCACACTGGTAACAATCTGGATGGTTATTTTTCTCTTTTGTCCAGAGGACACAATGCCCATGATTTCCAAAAAAGCACACTTACCCACTTTGTGTGTGTCCATTTCAAATGAGCTCGAGTTCAAAGAAGGCGGTGGCGTTTCTGGATTTTGTTGATGTATGGATTTCGCTTTGAATGGTAGAGTTTTAACTTGCACTTGTAGATGTAGCAACAAACGGTGTTAACTGATAATGGTTTTCTTAAGTGTTCCTGAGCCTGTGCGATAAGATCCTTTACACAATAATGTTTTTTAATGCAGTGCCGCCTGAGGGATAAAAGGTCATGGGCATTCAATGTTGGTTTTTGGCCTTGCCGCTTATGTGTAGAAAGTTCTCCAGATTCTCTGAATCTTCTGATTATATTATGGACTGTAGATGATGGAATCCCTAAATTCCTTGCAATTGAACATTGAGAAACATTGTTCTTAAACTGTTGGACTATTTTTTTCATGCAGTTGTTCACAAAGTGGTGATCCTCACCCCATCTTTGCTTGAGAATGGCTGAGCCTTTTGGGAATGCTCCTTTTATACCCAATCATGACACTCACCTGTTTCCAAACAGGTGTTCTTTGAGCATTCATCAACTTTCCCAGTCTTTTGTTGCCCTGTCCCAACTTTTTTGAAATGTGTTGCAGGCATCCATTTCAAAATGAGCAAATATTTGCACAAAAATCACAAAGTTTAGCAGTCTGAACATTAAATATCTTGTCTTTGTGGTGTATTCAATTGAATATAGGTTGAAGAGGATTTGCAAATCATTGTATTCTGTTTTTATTTACATTTTACCAGTGGTGGGCACAGATAACCAAAAAATTAACTTCGATAACAGATAATCAGATAACTGAAAAGTTATCTTTGATAAAGATAAACCGATAAACCACCCAAAAATGGATCGGAAGTTACGGATAATCGATAACCGATAAATTCCAGTATTGTGTCTGGTACATTTGCAATTACTAAGAAGCTGAAATTGACTTTTAACACGATCGCTTTTGAAAGCATCAAAAGCGACAACAGACCCAAAGAATGAGCCAGTATTTCCATGTTTGACCATGCTGCCCCCTATAGGAAGCTGCACAGACAAATCCTGAGAGCACCCACAAAATCAGCTCTCTACTAATCATAATGCTCCGGTCAGGCGGAGGTCTTGAAAAATAAAGTCATACTAACTTATGGTTTTGTGAAAATACTGATAGAATAACTCCATTAATGTCAATTCTGTCATTTGTACAAAGTTAAAATATAACATATATCTTTTAATGTTGAATAATGCACTAATTCTTAGGTTTTGTAACAAACACAGACCGCAAAGCATTATGGATAAAAGTGCCTCTGCTAAACACTGATTGGTTCAGTCATTCATTATGTAAACCAACACGTTAATGTGACGTGTGTTGGTTTAAAGATAAATGTGCTTTTGTAAAATATTCCATTTTTATTTGTAAAAACAGGCATTTTTACGGAGCCCTGGAAGTGTCATCGCAAAATGTTTTGCATGTGGAGAGAATGTGCGCACGTTTTATTAGTGATGTGCGCACGTTTGATGATGTGCGCACGTTTTATGATGTTGTAAAACGTGCACTCAATATTAGTAAGTAAATTTATTTATATAGTGCCTTTCACAGACATAAGTCACAAAGCACTTCACAGGTTAAAATGCAATAATAAACTAGGACTGCAAGCAGTCATATACGGGCCCTCGTTCCGCGCAACTGCCTACCCAGGCCAGTGTGTTCTCTTGTGACCACATGTGGGCATGTGCATGCAGGGGCAACCACTCATCACACAGTTAAAATTTTAAACAAAATCACACAATGCATCAAGGAGTTATGACATGTTGATTGTTCATCAACTATGGGGCGCTCAGTGTACAAAATGCAATAATAAACTAGGACTGCAAGCAGTCATATACGGGCCCTCGTTCCGCGTGACCGCCTACCCAGGGCAGTGTGTTCCCTTGTGACCAGATGTCGGCATGTGTGTACAGGAGCAACCACTTAAACCACAGTTCAAATTTCAAGCAAATCACACAATGCATGAAGGAGTTATGACATGTTGATGGTTCATCCACTAGGGGGCGGTCAGTGTAGAAACAGAGGGGCCAGGTGTGTTGAGGGGCCAACCGTCATCATACATGTGAAGTTTCAAGTCAATCAGGCAAAGCATGTAGGAGTTATCATGACTTGATGTTCTATGGCGAAGGGTCAAAATGGCGGCACCACAGCGGCCACACCCTTCAACATAGAGAAAAGCTTTCGATAACTTTTGGTTAGTATCATCTGTGGATGCTGTTAAATAAATCTGAAGTGCACTGGACAAAATCCCTAGGAGGAGTTCGTTCAAATACAACATGTGGAAATCACGCCAAAATGAGAACAAAATTCAAAATGGCTGACTTCCTGTTTGGAGTAGACCCATGGTGCAAGAGACTTTTTTGTACGACTATGCAAGTCACACATGTGTACCAATTTTCATCTCCCTACTCCAAAAAAACCCCTATGGGGAGGGGTTTTTGAAATATTCAAGGGGGCGCTAAAAATAGGACATTCCCGCCACCACCGGGGAGCGCTATGGTGGAGGTGGGAACATAAGATATGTAGATGTTCAGGGCGGAGCCCTCATCATGTCCAGCAAGTTTGAAGCATCTACGATGAAGTATGTGGGCGTGACAGCCTTTCGAAGTGAAATGGCGTGCTCCGAAAAGCTCGCCAAAGTTTGACAACCCCTAGCAGCCACGCCTTTTGACTTAATTAGAATCTTTTGATAACTTTTGATCACCATTGTGTTGTGATGATTTTGACCAAATTTGAAGACGATCGGATGAAATCCCTAGGACGAATTCGTTCAAATGTAAGTAGTGGAAATGGCGAAAAATGGCAAAAATTTGCTCAAAATTTAAACTTTAAATCAAAATGGCCGACTTCCTGTCGATATTTCACCATGACAGTAAGAGACTTTTTTGTGCGTCCTGGCATGGTAAATATGTGTACCGAATTTCGTGAGGCTACGACGAAAAAAGCCCAATGCGGAGGAGTTTTTGAAAATTTCTAGGGGGCACTATTTCGCTGCGACCATGTGCGACGCCCCTAAAATATCGAATTTCAGATCCGGCCGGACGACTTTGGAACGTTTGGTGAGTTTTTGAGCATCTGAAGAGGCCGAAATTTCGATTTCAAAAGTGAGAATAATAATAATAATAAATAATAATAATAATAACTAGGACTGCAAGCAGTCATATACGGGCCCTCGTTCCGCGCAACCGCCTACCCAGGCCAGTGGGTGCCCTTGTGACCACATGTGGGCATGTGCATGCAGGGGCAACCACTCATCACACAGTTCAAATTTTAAACAAATCACACAATGCATCAAGGAGTTATGACATGTTGATTGTTCATCCACTAGGGGGCGCTCAGTGTACAAACAGAGGGGCTGGGTGTGTTCAGGGGCCAACCGTCATCATACATGTGAAGTTTCAAGTCAATCACGCAAAGCATGAAGGAGTTATGATGACTTGATGTTCCATGGCAAAGGGTCAAAATGGCGGCACCATAGCGGCCACACCCTTCAACATAGAGAAAAGCTTTCGATAACTTTTGGTCAGTATCATCTTTGGATGTTGTCAAAGAAATTCGAAGTGCATTGGACAAAATCCCTAGGAGGAGTTCGTTCAAATACAACATGTGGAAATCATTTCAAAATGAGAAGAAAATTCAAAATGGCCGACTTCCTGTTTGGAGTAGACTCATGGTGCAAGAGACTTTTTTGTACGTCTATGCAAGTCACACATGTGTGCCAATTTTCATCTCCCTACTCCAAAAAAAAACCCTATGGGGAGGGGTTTTTGAAATTTTCAAGGGGGCGCTATTGAGGCACTTTGACCTGCCCATGGGCGAGGCCCCTATGGATTGTAGGAGGTTGTCATGCTTGACCTGTGTATCAATTTTCATGATGATACGACAAAATTAAAGCCGTCAAAAGGAAGAACGTAATTTCATGGCGAAGGGGCGATATTCGGTACGCCACCACACAGAAGCCGTTACTCGTAAGTTCACGGCGATCATCGCCTATGTTCACCAACTTGTTCTGCGTGTTTTAGAAGTGGAAGGAAGTTGATGGTGTTAAGTATGTGACTTCAGTACCTGTTTAAGTATAATGTTCATATGGCGAAGGGTCAAAATGGCGGCACCATAGCGGCCACACCCTTCGACATACAGAAAAGCTTTCGACAACTTTTGGTCAGTATCGTCTCTGGGTGATCTGTAAGAAATTTGAAGTGCACTGGACAAAATCCCTAGGAGGAGTTCGTTCAAATACAACATGTGGAAATCACGCCAAAGTGAGAAGAAAATTCAAAATGGCCGACTTCCTGTTTGGAGTAGACCCATGGTGCAAGAGACTTTTTTGTACATCTATGCAAGTCACACGTGTACCAATTTTCATCTCCCTACTCCAAAAAAACCACTATGGGGAGGGGGTTTTGAAAGTTTCAAGGGGGCGCTATTGAGGCATTTTGCCCCGCCCATGGGCGACGCCCCTATGAATTGTAAGAGGTTGTCGTGCTCGACCTGTGTATCAATTTTCATGATGATGTGACAAAATTAAAGCCGTCAAAAGGAAGAACGTAATTTCATGGCGAATGGGCAATATTCGGTACGCCGCCACACGGATGCCGTTACTCGTACCTTCACGGTGTTTATCGCCTACGTTCACCAATTTGTTCTGCATGTTGTAAAAGTGGAATGAAGTTGATTGGGTTAAGTATGTGACATCAGGACCTCTTAAAGTAAAAATAGGACATTTCCCGCCACCACCGGGGGGCGCTATGGCGCAGGTGGGAACTTAAGATATGTAGACGTTCAGGGTGGAGCCCTCATCATGTTCAGCAAGTTTGAAGGATCTACGATGAAGTATGTGGGCGTGACAGCCGTTCGAAGTGAAATGGCGTGCTGCGAAAAGCTCGCCAAAGTTTGACGACCCCTAGCAGCCACACCTTTTGACTTAATTAGAATCTTTTGATAACTTTTGATCACCACTGTGTTGTGATGATTTTGACCAAATTTGAAGTCGATCGGATGAAATCCCTAGGACGAGTTCGTTCAAATGTAAGTAGTGGAAATGGCCAAAAATGGCAAAAATTTGCTCAAAATCAAAACTTAAAATCAAAATGGCTGACTTCCTGTCGATATTTCACCATGACAGTAAGAGACCTTTTCGTGCATCCTGGCATGGTAAATATGTGTACCAAATTTCGTGAAGCTACGATGAAAAAAGCCCAATGCGGAGGGGTTTTTGAAAATTTCTAGGGGGCGCTATTTCGCGATTTTTCTGCGACCATGTGCGATGCCCCCAAAATATCAAATTTTGGAAATTTCGATTTCAAAAGTGAGAATAATAATAATAATAATAATAATAAACAGCGCAATTACAATAGGGTCCTCGTAGGACGTTGCCTACTCGGGCCCTAATAATAATAATAAACAGCGCAATTACAATAGGGTCCTCGTAGGACGTTGCCTACTCGGGCCCTAATAATAATAATAATAATAATAATAATAAACAGCGCAATTACAATAGGGTCCTCGAAGGACGTTGCCTACTCGGGCCCTAATAAAAAGCGCAATTACAATAGGGTCCTCGTAGGACGCTGCCTACTCGGGCCCTAATAATAATAATAAATAAATAATAATAACTAGGACTGCAAGCAGTCATATACAGGCCCTCGTTCCGCGCGACCGCCTACCCAGGGCAGTGTGCTCTTGTGACCACATGTGGGCATGTGCGTACAGGGGCAACCACTCATCCCACAGTTCAAATTTCAAGCAAATCACACAATGCATGAAGGAGTTATGACATGTTGATGGTTCATCCACTAGGGGGCGCTTAGTGTACAAACAGAGGGGCCAGGTGTGTTGAGGGGCCAACCGTCATCATACATGTGAAGTTTCAAGTCAATCCGGCAAAGCATGAAGGAGTTATCATAACTTGATGTTCTATGGCGAAGGGTCAAAATGGCGGCACCACAGCGGCCACACCCTTCAACAGAGAAAAGCTTTCGATAACTTTTGGTTAGTATCATCTGTGGATGCTGTTAAATAAATTTGAAGTGCATTGGACAAAATCCCTAGGAGGAGTTCGTTCAAATACAACATGTGGTAATCACGCCAAAATGAGAAGAAAATTCAAAATGGCTGACTTCCTGTTTGGAGTAGACCCATGGTGCAAGAGACTTTTTTGTACGTCTATGCAAGTCACACGTGTACCAATTTTCATCTCCCTACTCCAAAAAAACCACTATGGGGAGGGGTTTTTGAAAGTTTCAAGGGGGCGCTATTGAGGCATTTTGCCCCGCCCATGGGCGACGCCCCTATGAATTGTAAGAGGTTGTCATGCTCGACCTGTGTATCAATTTTCATGATGATGTGACAAAATTAAAACCGTCAAAAGGAAGAACGTAATTTCATGGCGAAGGGGCGATATTCGGTACGCCGCCACATGGACGCCGTTACTCGTAACTTCACGGCGTTCATCGCCTACGTTCACCAATTTGTTCTGCATGTTTTAGAAGTGGAATGAAGTTGATTGGGTTAAGTATGACTCCTAGCAGCCATGCCTTTTGACTTAATTAGAATCTTTTGATAAATTTTGATCACCATTGTGTTGTGATGATGTTGACCAAATTTGAAGACGATCGGATGAAATCCCTAGGACGAGTTCATTCAAATGTAAGTAGTGGAAATGGCCAAAAATGGCAAAAATTTGCTCAAAATCGAAACTTTAAATCAAAATGGCCGACTTCCTGTTGCTATTTCACCATGACAGTAAGAGACTTTTTTTGTGTGTCCTGGCATGGTAAATATGTGTACCGAATTTCGTGAGGCTATGACGAAAAAAGCCCAATGCGGAGGGGTTTTTGAAAATTTCTAGGGGGCGCTATTTCGCGATTTCGCTGCGACCATGTGCAACGCCCCTAAAATATCTAATTTCGGATCCGGCCGGACGACTTTGGAAAGTTTGGGGAATTTTTGAGCATGTGAAGAGGCCGAAATTTCGATTTCAAAAGTGAGAATAATAATAATAATAAATAATAATAATAATAAATAATAATAATAATAAACAGCGCAATTACAATAGGGTCCTCGTAGGACATTGCCTACTCGGGCCCTAATAATAAACAGCGCAATTACAATAGGGTCCTCGTAGGACGTTGCCTACTCGGGCCCTAATAATGAAAACATAGATAAAACAAAGGACAAGGTTAACAATTGGTCAGTTCTGAAAAGCCTTATCTTGACACATAAATGTTGGCTTTACACTGTGCGTGTTTTGGCCATTTTTCAGATGATTTTTCATTCGTGCGAGAATTTTTTGGACTGAGTTTCAGGTTAATCGCGCATCCTGCATCGTGTAGTGGAGTAACAAGCTTTAACATCTCACGGCCACCTCCTGCTGCTGAAGAGCTACAAGCATCCAACCGCAGAGGTGTCTTGTAATGTTTTTTTTGTTGTTGTTGTTTTGTTTTTAAACTTAATTTGTAAAAAAAAAAAAAAAAAAAAAAGCCATTTGCAAAGCCAAAAAGTTGATTTGACCACCATCTGATATAACCGGGTCAAAATAAATAGAACACTGCCATCTACTGGTACCCAGATGCTTAGTACTTGGAGCAAATACTGCCATGAACATTACTGGCCAGTAGATGGCAGTAGCGGCCTTGAAAACTTGCCAAACAAAATTCTAGATAATCTGTGTCTGATACATTTAAGATGCGTGGAATTTAACAAACGCAAATACAATAATGTCTATAAACCCAGAGAATATATTCACGAGAGTTTTAGGCACTAGAGTTTAATGCTGTTGTCCGTGGAGCCTGAGCAGAGTGTCTGAAATGCATTTGTCCTGTCGTGAACGTCTCAGATTACCCTATGCTACCCATAATGCATTGCTGCCGGGCACAGCATGTGCTCACAAAACCTTAAAAATTAGCACATTACTTTAAAATGAAAACATATATCTGATATTTTCACTTTATAAAACTTCAGACATGACAGTAATTTTAAATAACTTGTCCTATATGAGTAGGTTAAAATTTGAACCATAAATTAAAAATGTATGCCTCTGGATGACTTGGGTGATATTGCGATTATATCAGTATGGTTTTAAAGGGCCCCAGAGGCAGTTGACGGGTACCGGCAGGCCAAGCGTGCCGCAGCCCGTGAGGTCGCAGAGGAAAAAACTCGGGTCTGGGAGGAGTTCGGGGAGGCCATGAAAGAGGACTCTCGGTTGGCCTCGAAGAGATTCTGGCAAACTGTCCGACGCCTCAGGAGGTGGAAGCAGCTCTCCACCCGCACCGTAAACGATGCGGGTGGGGAGCTGTTGACCCTGACTGGGGATGTTGTCGGGCGGTGGAAGGAGTACTTCGAGGATCTCCTCAATCCCATCGTCACATATTCCGAAGAGGAAGCAGAGACTGGGGACTCAGAGGCGGACTCATCCATTACCCGGGCCGAAGTCACCGAGGTGGTTAGAAAGCTCCTCGGTGGCAAGGCTCCTGGGGTGGATGAAATCTGTCCTGAGTACCTTAAGTCTCTGGATGTTGTGGGACTGTCTTGGTTGACACGCCTCTGCAACATCGCGTGGCGATAGGGGACAGTGCCTCTGGATTGGCATACCGGGGTGGTGGTCCGTCTGTTTAAGAAGGGGGACCGGAGGGTGTGTTCCAACTATAGGGGGATCACACTCCTCAGCCTCCCCGGTAAGGTCTATTCCAGAGTCCTGGAGAGGAGAATTCGACCGATGGTCGAACCTCGGATTCAGGAGGAGCAGTGTGGTTTTCGTCCTGGTCGCGGCACACTGGACCAGCTCTACACGCTCCATCGGGTGCTCGAGGGTTCATGGGAGTTCGCCCAACCAGTCCACATGTGTTTTGTGGATCTGGAGAAGGCGTTTGACCGTGTCCCTCGGGGCACCCTGTGGGGAGTGCTCCGGGAGTACGGGGTCCGGGGTCCTTTGCTAAGGGCTATCCGGTCCCTGTACGACCGCAGCAGGAGCTTGGTTCGCATTGCCGGTAGTATGTCAAACCTGTTTCCAGTGCACGTTGGCCTCCACCAGGGCTGCCCTTTGTCACCGGTTCTGTTCATTATTTTTATGGACAGAATTTCTAGGTGCAGCCAGGGTGTAGAGGGGGTCTGGTTTGGGAACCACAGAATCTCGTCTCTGCTGTTTGCAGACGATGTGGTTCTGTTGGCTTTGTCAAATCAGGACCTTCAGCGTGCACTGGGGTGGTTTGCAGCCGAGTGTGAAGCGCCCGGGATGAAAATTAGCACCTCTAAATCCGAGGCCATGGTTCTCGACCGGAAAAAGATGCTTTGCCCTCTTCAGGTCGGTGGAATGTCATTGCCTCAAGTGGAGGAGTTTAAGTATCTCGGGGTCTTGTTCACGAGTGAGGGACGGATGGAGCGTGAGATCGATAGACGGATTGGTGCAGCATCTGCAGTGATGTGGTCGCTGTATCGGACCGTCGTGGTGAAGACAGAGCTGAGTAGGGGGGCAAAGCTCTCGATTTACCGATCGATCTACGTTCCAATCCTCACCTATGGTCATGAGATTTGGCTCATGACTGAAACAACGAGATTGCGAGTACAAGCAGCCGAGATGAGTTTCCTCCGCAGGTTGACTGGGTGTTCCCTTAGAGATAGGGTGAGGAGCTCGGTCACTCGGGAGGAGCTCGGAGTCGAGCCTCTGCTCCTCCATGTCGAAAGGAGTCAGTTGAGGTGGCTCGGGCATCTTTTCCGGATGCCCCCTGGACGCCTCGCTGGAGAGGTGTTCCGGGCACGTCCCACTGGGAGGAGGCCCCGCGGAAGACCCAGGACACGCTGGAGGTACTACATCTCTCGGCTGGCTTGGGAACGCCTTGAGGTTCCCCCGGAGGAGCTGGGGGAGGTGTGTGTGGATCGGGAGGTCTGGGCGGCTTTGCTTGAGCTGCTGCGCCTGCGACCCGACTCCGGATAAAGCGGAAGAAAATGGATGGATGGATGGTTTTAAAGGAAATGATTTTTTGGGGGGCTCATCAGTTCTCCTTTGCCTACAGAGGATAGAGTGTTTTTTTTCTGAAAACAGCTCTCTTCTGTTTGCAGAGGTAGAACAATATACCTATTAGGAAACTTTTAACAGGTAGGTCTCAACTGCTTTTAAGTTTTAAAAATGTTTTTCACTGTTCAGCTTGGTTTACTACGTTATCAGTCTAAAAGTTATCGGACGGCAATTCATCGGAAGATAATTAGTCCGATGATGGTTTTGAAAGTTATCTAAAAAGATAATGAAAACATTATCTTCGATAATGATCTGTTATCGGATTATCGGAAGTGTGCCCACCACTGAATTTTACACAACGTCCCAACTTCATTGGAACTGGGGTTGTATATATATATATATATATATATATATATATATACACACTCAACAAAAATATAAACGCAACACTTTTGGTTTTGCTCCCATTTTGTATGAGATGTGTTGGGAAGGTGTCGTAGCACGGACCCACAACAGGGGGCGCAAATGAACGGACAATGAGTAAGCCAAAAGGTAACAATTTAATGTTGTGATATTACACAACGAAACGTGTCTTAATATTCACAGTCAATAAACACCAGGTGACGTGTGGGCAGGCTCGAAGATAGAAGACGCCCGACGAGAGAGAAGCCGCGTCCCACACGGCCTCCACCACCAACGGCCTGAAGAACACCGGAGCCGCCAAGTCCCGAGTCCCCAGGTGGCCTCTGTCTTCCGCTGTCGACCCTGGTACTGCTGGCAGAAAACAGAAAGATGATGTGTGAGTGTGAGTCCGCACACTCAGTAATTAACAGTCCAAACACAGTTGGGAGGAAGCACCTCCACCTCCAACCTAGGAACACACTAGCAGCTCCTGGAACCACTTATCTGGATGGAGTGAGAGGCGAAGACGTCGCTTCTCTCACTGACCGCCAACCCAGTTGAAAGGGCACCACAGGACAACGGCTGCAAACAGATCAGACGTAAGTCACAGTTTAAATTCAGCAGAGAAATTACCTTAGTACTGGTAGTCGATTTCTCGGCGGGGAGGTGGAGTTGCAGTCCGGCTTATATGGTGGTGTAGATGAGTGACAGCTGGAGTAATGAGTGACAGCTGTCACTTCCTCTGGGTCTGGCGCCCTCTCGTGCTTGGAGCCCGCACTCCAAGCAGGGCGCCCTCTGGTGGTAGTGGGCCAGCAGTACCTCCTCTTCAGCGGCCCACACAACAAGATGAACTCAAAGATCTAAAACTTTTTCCACATACACAATATCACCATTTCCCTCAAATATTGTTCACAAACCAGTCTAAATCTGTGATAGTGAGCACTTCTCCTTTGCTGAGATAATCCATCCCACCTCACAGGTGTGCCATACCAAGATGCTGATTAGACACCATGATTAGTGCACAGCTGTGCCTTAGACTGCCCACAATAAAAGGCCACTCTGAAAGGTGCAGTTTTATCACACAGCACAATGCCACAGATGTCGCAAGATTTGAGGGAGCGTGCAACTGGCATGCTGACAGCAGGAATGTCAACCAGAGCTGTTGCTCGTGTATTGAATGTTCATTTCTCTACCATAAGCCGTCTCCAAAGTCGTTTCAGAGAATTTGGCAGTACATCCAACCAGCCTCACAACCACAGACCACGTGTAACCACACCAGTCCAGGACCTCCACATCCAGCATGTTCACCTCCAAGATCGTCTGAGACCAGCCACTCGGACAGCTGCTGAAACAATCGGTTTGCATAACCAAAGAATTTCTGCACAAACTGTCAGAAACCGTCTCAGGGAAGCTCATCTGCATGCTCATTGTCCTCATCGGGGTCTCGACCTGACTCCAGTTCGTCGTCGTAACCGACTTGAGTGGGCAAAGGCTCACATTTGCTGGCGTTTGGCACGTTGGAGAGGTGTTCTCTTCACGGATGAATCCCGGTTCACACTGTCCAGGGCAGATGGCAGACAGCGTGTGTGGCGTCGTGTGGGTGAGCGGTTTTCTGATGTCAATGTTGTGGATCAAGTGGCCCATGGTGGCGGTGGGGTTATGGTATGGTCAGGCGTCTGTTATGGACGAAGAACACAGGTGCATTTTATTGATGGCATTTTGAATGCACAGAGATACCGTGACGAGATCCTGAGGCCCATTGTTGTGCCACATCCAAGAACATCACCTCATGTTGCACCAGGATAATGCATGGCCCCATGTTGCAAGGATCTGTACACAATTCTTGGAAGCCGAAAATGTCCCAGTTCTTGCATGGCCGGCATACTCACCGGACATGTCACCCATTGAGCATGTTTGGGATGCTCTGGACTGGCGTATACGACAGCGTGTACCAGTTCCTGCCAATATCCAGCAACTTCGCACAGCCATTGAAGAGGAGTGGACCAACATTCCACAGGCCACAATTGACAACCTGATCAACTCTATGTGAAGGAGATGTGTTGCACTGCATGAGGCAAATGGTGGCCACACCAGATACTAACTGGTACCCCCCCCCCAATAAAACAAAACTGCACCTTTCAGAGTGGCCTTTTATTGTGTACAGTCTAAGGCACACCTGTGCACTAATCATGGTGTCTAATCAGCATCTTGGTATGGCACACCTGTGAGGTGGGATGGATTATCTCAGCAAAGGAGAAGTGCTCACTATCACAGATTTAGACTGGTTTGTGAACAATATTTGAGGGAAATGGTGATATTGTGTATGTGGAAAAAGTTTCAGATCATTTGAGTCATACAAAATGGGAGCAAAACCAAAAGTGTTGCGTTTATATTTTTGTTGAGTGTATATACATACACACACACACACACACACACACACACACACACACACACACACACACACACACACACACACACACACACATCCTTTTTATAATTGCAATGAAAACAGTCTTCAACACTACATCAAAGGCAGTCAAAAGAGTACAGTAAATATGTCAAAGAATCAAACATGTAGCAAAAACATTAACAATAAAATATTCCTATTCATTTCCATAAAATTAGCCATTTTTCCATACAATAGGAATCAGAATATTGACCCTGACCTCTGACCACAACACAAAATAAAAACATGTCTTCCCATTCAAAGGCCAGATATCATCTGTCAAGTTTGGTCAAAATCGGATTCGTGATTCTTGACACATGTTGCAAATATTAATTAACATAGTTACAGTTTTCATAGTAGTTACAGTGTAACATAGTTACAGTGTGAGGTAGTCAAAAATCGAAGTACACATGATAAATAAAGTCATAATCACACACTTAATAGACAATTAAAATTCACTAAACCACACAGACACCGTTCTCGATTCAATTGGTAGAAGGAAAGCAAAAGGATTTTTTTAAGTTAGTTTACGAGAATAAATAAACTGTATATATGTATATATATATATATATATATATATATATATATATATATATATATATATATATATATATATATATATATATATATATATATATATGTGTGTGTGTGTATATATATGTATATGTATACACTTCATCCTACCTGACTTTATGCCGCCTGTCATTGCCGACGAGCTGTCCGAGTTTACGCCAACCTTTATCGCTACTTCTGTCCAAAACCTCACAGAGTTTCCTCACTACCGGCTCCTTCAGCAAGTTGACGTTCATGGAGCGGTCCGACAAATCCGACATGACGGTAAAAAAAACTTCAGCATCAGTCAGTGCGTGTGTGCCAGAGACCTGCTAACATTTACTTCCAGACGGTACAGGCTACTTCCTGGAAAGAAGTAGTAAAAGCGTTACTTTTGGTTTTGGGTTTTCCCCACCAGTAAGCGGGCTTTGGCAAAGATTGTTTGTGGGACAAGATGGATCACTCACAACATGTCAGGGGCTCAGACGAATGTTTCTTTCGACTTGCTCCTTGTCTATCAACTCCAGTTGAAATTATATTGTGACTTTTCTATACGAAATTACGAGTTTATTTTGTAATTGCTATATTTTTTGGAACACCAACTTTATTCTTCACATTTATTCGCTGAATTGATGAAGAGATTTATCAAGTGAAATGCCAAACCTTATGAATATATGCTATTATACAGTGCATCCGGAAAGTATTCACATCGCTTCACTTTTTCTACATTTTGTGATGTTACAGTCTTATTCAAAATGGAGTAAATTAATTTTTCCCCTCGAAATTCTACTCACAACACCCCATAATGACAACATAAAAAAGTATTTTTGAAATTTTTGTAAATTATTAAAAATAAAAAAATAGTTTCAGATTCAGTTTATTATATTTTATATAATGGCAAATCACAAAAAAGTTGTGTCAAGGCACTTCATACAAGTAAGAAAGTTTCTAACCTTACAACCCCTAGCAACTGGTAAGTAGACCAGACTCAGAGAAGTGACCCACTGCTTAGGCCATTCTAACAATTACAAAGTTTTTGCAAAGTTTTACAGAACCAAAGAAACAGAAAACAGGAAATCAAGACATCTAAGAAATCACGTGTACATAAGTATTCACACCCTTTGCTCAATACTTTGTTGATGCACCTTTGGCAGCAATTACGCCTCAAGTCTTCTTGAATATGATGCCATAAGCTTGGTGCATGTATCTTTGGGCAGTTTTGCCCATTCCTCTTTGCAGCACCTCTGAAGCTCTTTCAGGTTGGATGGGGAGCGTCGGTGCACAGACATTTTCAGATCTCTACAGAGATGCTCAATCAGACACAGGTCTGGGCTCTGGCTGGGCCACTCAATTGGCTGTGTGCTTAGTGCCAGTGTCCTGCTGAAAGATGAACAGTCGCCCCAGTCTGAGGTCAAGAGCACTCTGCAGGTTTTCATCGAGGATGTCTCTGTACATTGCTGCATTCATGTTTCCCTAAATCCTGTCTAGTCTCCCAGTTCCTGCTGCTGAAAAACATCCCCACAGCATGATGCTGCCACCACCATGCTTCACTGTAGGGATGGTGCCTGGTTTCCTCCAAACATAACGCCTGGCATTCACGCCAGTGAGTTCAATCTTTGTCTCATCAGACCAGAAAATTTGTTTCTCATGGTCTGAGAGTCCTTCAGGTGCCTTTTGGCAAACTCCAGGCAGGGTGCCATGTGCCTTTTACTAAGGAGTGGCTTCCGTCTAGCAACTCTACCATACAGGTCTGATTGATAGATTGCTGCAGAGATGGTTGTCCTTCTGGAAGGTTCTCCTCTATTCACAGAGGAATGCTGGAATTCTGACAGAGTGACCACTGGGTTCTTGGTCACCTCCCTAACTAAGGTCCTTCTCCCCCATTGCCCAGTTTAGACAGGCAACCAGCTCTAGGAAGAATTGTGGGGGATCCGAACTTCTTCCATTTACGGATGATAGAGGTCACTGTGCTCACTGAGACCCTCAAAGCAACAGAAATGTTTCTGTACCCTTCCCCAGATTTGTGCCTCGAGACCACCCTGTCTCAGAAGTTGACAGACAATTCCTTTGACTTCATGCTTGGTTTGTGCTCTGACATGCACTGTCAACTGTGGGACCTTATATGTAGACAGGTGTGCTCTTTTCCAAGTCATGTCCTATCAACTGCATTTACCCCAAGTGGATTACGATTAAGATGTATAAACATCTCAAGGATGATCAGTGGAAACGGGATGCACCTGAGCTTAATTTTGAGCTTCACAGAAAAGGCTGTGAATAGTTATGTACATGTGATTTCTTAGTTTTTCATGATTTCTTAGTTTTTCATTTATAATACATTTGTAAAAATCTAAAAAGTTTTTAACTTTGTCATTATGGACTTTCATCCATTTTGGAATAAGGCTGTAACATAACAAAATGTGGAAAAAGTTAAGTGCTGTGAAAACTTTCCAGATGCACTGTACATCTCTAAATTTGCAATGATCACTATACCTGGTTATATTTATCTGTAAATTGTATTTATAAAAACAAACAAACAAACAAACAAAACAAAAAAAACAGATTGTAGTAGCCAATGAAAGTAATCATGACTTGCTGTCTTTTCTGAAATCATGTTATGAATTCATCTGATTTTTCTGGGTAATATATCCTGATACTCCACAGGGGCAGATCTAGGATTTTGTAAGGGGGTGGATTTGCAAATGAGTAAGGGGTGAGGCGTGGGTCTCGGGGGATGCACCGCAGTATTTGAATTTTTAGGTGCCATTTCCTGCACTTTGGCACATATTTTACCACAAATTACACTACAGAGAAAAAAAAAAACCTATATAACCCTTTTTAAATATTATTATTAATTTGAACTTGTATTGTACAATCTTGAATGAGATGCTATGCCGTTATGACGGCAAGTAACAGAGAACATTTGAAATGTCTGTTGCTATAAAAGTGACCATTCTTGTTGAATCATGGTCTGGTGTAAATGTATCTCCCTGAGTTACTTACTGAGGTACTCAGAAACAGCATTCGGAAGGGAATCCACATGATGACAATTGCAAATGAACATTGTACTACCAAAATGTAATTTTTTTTTAATGCTTTTCAGTTTTCATCACATTATTAAGAGACTGCATGCATGAGACCCTGATAACTTGCTAAAACAAATATTCCAAATAATCTGTGTCTGCTATGTTTAACCTGCGTGGAATATAATAAACGCAAAATGTATTTCAGATATTTTATTTATTACTCTGGAACTCAGAGAACAAACAGTGTTGTAAAGGACAATAAACAGAGGGTTAAAGAGCAAACTTTACTTTCGTCTACGATATGAACAGGAAGTGATCGCGACTCACAGCGATTCCCATTGAAAATAAGGGAGAAACAACCTGAGCTTCTCACGTTTGCATAAAACAAACACAATAACAACATCTAAAAACCCAGATCATATATTCATGAGTGTTTTAGGCACAATATACAGAATTTCATGTTGTGATGCTAATGCTGTTGTCTGTGCACAGTTAAAATGCAGCCTGATCAGACCATCGCAGTCCATTACTCAATGTTACTGACATCTCGCAGAGCGGCGAACTCTCCGATGTTTTGCGAGATTTTGCGGGATTTGAAACCTCAATAGGGCAAATAGTCTACTTTATAATACATGCATTTATTTTTTTTTCCAAATGCAAGAAGAAATAAGACAACATGTACGTCAATTTGAAATAAATTTAAGAGGATTCAGAATAACTTTACGTAGTTTTTCGGCTGATTCAGGTGTAATTTTACTTTCAAGCAAAGATGACTTTGAGCTGCAGTGATACATCTTGCTCTGTTTGCTTCTTTTTTGTATCTTTCTGGCTCCTACTCAAGTGGGCAGGCCTCGACGCAATCATGCTCCTCCCCCTGGGTTGGGCGCACCCTCTTCTCCTCATATCTTACCTGGGGGGAGGTACTGAGGTCAGTTTTGTGTCTTTGTGTTCTTGAGTTCAGTCACATGTGAAGCGTCATGTGGGTCGTTTGTTCTGAATGAGGTGAGTGAACAATTCTATACATTTATTCAACAAATCCACCAGGCACTCGTTCCAGGTTGCATAATTTGGAGTATATAATATAAAGATAAGATAAAGATCAAGTTTATTTATCCCAAAGGAAATTATTTTGCCAGCGTACAGAAATAGAAATCAATCAGTTAATTTTTTTATGATGATGATGGTGATGATTATTATTATTGTTATATATGTTATGGTTCACAACTGTAAGTTGTGCTTGTCATGAGAAATAGCAGTCCTTCCATCTGTCCTTCCGTCTGTATGTACGGCAAAACCTTCCACATCACAAAACTCAAGAACTGTAAAACTCTCAAAATTGAAATTTTTATACATTAATACAGGGAGGTCACAGCTATGTCTGCCAAAAAAAAGAGAGAAAAAAAATCATGCATTTCTGACATTTATAAATGGCTTTAGTTTTTTCTTTTCTTTTTTTAACTGAATTTTGGGTTGCAAGTAGGAAATGTACCAGAAGCCCAAAAATGCTCACATCGCCCTCTAGATGTGACAAGGTCTTGACTGTTTATTCATTTGAGAAATTAACATTTGGTAAAAAAAAAAATATGATGGGCTGATAGCCAAAAATCAAGTTGTATCATTGCCTTTATGGGCAATTTATTTATTATTATTATAACAAAACTGTTATGTATTTGTGTGTGATGTGCTCATTTTGGATTATTATCTGTGGTGTTTATGTCATTTTTGTTCATCAGTAGAAATGTCTTACAGGAATAAGCAAATTATCATCAAAGTCATTTAATACAGTCGTACAGGAGTGTGGTGGACAGGTTTGTGGAGTGTTGTGCACTCAACCACCTGCAGCTCAACATATCAAGATGAAGGAGCTGGTGGGTGGACTTCAGAAGATCCATCTGAGCCCAGTTACTATCAATGGAACTGAGGTGGACATTGTGGACTACTTCAAGTTCCTGGGTGTTCACATAGACTGTAAACACAGATGCTGTGTATAAGAAAGGCCAGAGCCGACTGTACTTCCTCAGGAGGCTCAGATGTGTCAATGTCTGCAAATGTTTTATCACTCGGTGGTCTCCAGCATCACCTTCTACACTGTAGTGTGCTGAGCAGCAGGCTGAAGGCAGTGGACACCATCAGACTCAACAAGCTCATCAGGAGAGGTGACTCTGTCCTGGGGGCTGAGCTGGAGTCTGTGGTGGAGGTATCAGAGAGGAGGATGCTGAGGAAACTGCTCAGCATCCTGGACAACACCTCCCACCCCCTGTATGCCACACTGATGTCTTGTTAGAGCACCTTCAGTTGTAGACTGAGAACACCAAGGTGCACCACAGAATGCCACAGGAGGTCTTTCCTACCTGTGGCAATCAGACTGTATAACTCCTCCCACTTCTGCAGGATGAATATACGAGGGCTGTCAATAAAGTAACGGTCCTTTTTATTTTTTTCAAGAACTATATGGATTTCATTCATATGTTTTTACGTCAGACATGCTTGAACCCTCGTGCGCATGCGTGAGTTTTTCCACGCCTGTCGGTGACGTCATTCGCCTGTGAGCACTCCTTGTGGGAGGAGTCGTCCAGCCCCTCGTCGGAATTCCTTTGTCTGAGAAGTTGCTGAGAGACTGGCGCTTTGTTTGATCAAAATTTTTTCTAAACCTGTGAGACACATCGAAGTGGACACGGTTCGAAAAATTAAGCTGGTTTTCAGTGAAAATTTTAACGGCTGATGAGAGATTTTGAGGTGATTCTGTCGCTTTAAGGACTTCCCACGGTGCGAGACGTCGTGCAGCGCTCTCAGCCGCCGTCGTCAGCCTGTTCAAGCTGAAAACCTCCACATTTCAGGTTCTATTGATCCAGGACGTCGTGAGAGAACAGAGAAGTTTCAGAAGAAGTCGGTTTCAGCATTTTATCCAGATATTCCACTGTTAAAGGAGATTTTTTTAATGAAAGACGTGCGGACGGGTCCGCGCGTCGGGATGCAGCCGCCGCGACGCTTCGCCACAGGAAAAACACCTCTGTTGAAAGCCTTAAGGACAAGTTGGAACATGTCCTGCCTGTTAAACAATTTCTCATATACTCACTCCACTGAAAGCCATCAAAAGCCGCCTGGATTTTACAAATGGTTATCAACACGGAGGTGTTTTTCCTGTGCCGCCGCACCGCGTCGGCTGCGTCCCGACGCGCGGATCCGTCCGCACGTCTTTCATTAAAAAAATCTCCTTTAACAGTGGAATATCCTGATAAAATGCTGAAACCGACTTCTTCTGAAACTTCTCTGTTCTCTCACGCCGTCCTGGATCAATAGAGCCTGTAATGTGGAGGTTTTCAGCTTGAAACAGGCTGACGACGGCGCCTGAGAGCGCTGAGCGACGTCTCACACCGTGGGAAGTCCTTAAAGCGACAGAATCACCTCAAAATCTCTCATCAGCCGTTAAAATTTTCACTGAAAACCAGCTTAATTTTTCGAACCGTGTCCACTTCGATGTGTCTCACAGGTTTAGAAAAAATTTTGATCAAACAACGCGCCAGTCTCTCAGCAACTTCTCAGACAAAGGAATTCCGACGAGGGGCTGGACGACTCCTCCCACAAGGAGTGCTCACAGGCGAATGACGTCACCGACAGGCGTGGAAAAACACACGCATGCGCACGAGGGTTCAAGCATGTCTGACGTAAAAACATATGAATGAAATCCATATAGTTTTTGAAAAAAATAAAAAGGACCGTTACTTTATTGACAGCCCTCGTATAATGAACAGAGTTATTCAGAGTTATTCAGTTATTCAGAGTTATGTGCAATATTGTCAAACATCTTGTGCAATATAGCTTCCAATCATTTCACATAAATTTGTTGTACTTACTGTAAAAAAAAAAAAAACTGATTGATTTGTATTTAATACTAACGCTTCTATAATTGTGTATTTAACTAACCATTGTCTACTGTTTCTGTTCTCTGACAAAACTATTTCTTTTGGGATAAATAAAGTTGATCTGTATTTTAACTACTTTCATAAATTAAACACACTTAGGTTCCTATATATTTGGGTGATATCGAGCATTTAATTTAATTTATTTATTTATTGCTTCACCAGTTTGGGGGGTAGGGTTGACACACAGACATTTACTTATCAAACTACTCAGCATGTCCTTAGGAGCATACTGCCCATATGTTACCATTGTAAATGCCACAGCGGGTCACTCACACCGCCCTCCTGTCTGCTGTGCGGAGTTGCGGACAACTCTGGCAACAGGTTCAGAGACTACGCTTGCTGTTTTGATGTGGAGCGCTCGGGCAGCCCGCAAGGATAGACTTCTTGCGGAAAAATCCGCAGCGCCCGCTGCATGGTCTCGGTAACCTCAGCCGCAGAGCTCCGTGGCCATGACTTGGATTCTTTGCGGGTCCCACATCCGTACCCCCGGAGGCAGTGAGTGAAGGGAGAGCATGCGCATTGTGTTCTGCGTGTGTCCATTTATAATCTTCTCACCCACAAGAAAAAGAGAGTGTTTACACAGGAGAGAAAAGTGAGAAAATGTTAATGCCTATTTGAGAAAAGTGTATAAAGTGTGTAGTGAGGGGTTTTACAGCCTTAAAACATCTATAATAATTGTAAAAAAATAACGCTGACTACTTTGCGGATTTCGCCTATCGCGGGTTATTTTTAGAACGTAACTCCCGCGATAAATGAGGGACCTCTGTATAAGAGAAAAATGCCAAATATATTGGGTTTATACAGAAATTAAGCTGTCTGGAAGCTTATTGCGGCCTCAATTATTTTCTTAGAGCAACCAAACAACATACGTCATGTTTCCGTGATGTTGAGTTTCCTTGAATTGGCATTCGCCATGTTGCATTGCATAAAATGTAGAGGCATTTGCATAAAATAGACTTCTCATTTATTTTGGCCACACTTAGCTGGCAGCATAGCAACCACTTGTTACTGTCAACCACTCACTGTAACTGAAAATGAATAACAGCTGGTCTCTTGTTGCTAATATGACCAAGGGGCAGAGGAGATCCCAGCCATGCTGGGCAGCATGGCCAACAATGCCATTGGAGTGTTGTTTCTGCATTGTTTATTCAGTTAAAGTTTTCACATGTGCAAAAATATTTGTGAAAGGCTCATAACAGACTATATTATCAGCGAACTGATATATCAGTTGGGCTATAGTGTGTAATACAAGTAAACAAATGAGTAGTAGAGACACAGTTTGGCTGTAATACGGTGCCACAACTTTAACTGTCCTTTTTCCAAGATGTTTACAGATCACACGTATACATATACTCACATATGTCATGAAGATTTCTATTTTGCAATGGCAAACTTAGCAATGCTAATATTACATGTATTGTCGTCTTTGGATTTTCCCGGGAAGTTGTTACTAGGCTCCAGCTGCATCATGGGATAGCGTAATGTAGTCTGTTTACACCCTATAAATACATCATTCGGGTACCATTCAGCTAGTACTAAATGGCGAGTGATTATTCAGATATCCCATGGATTGTGGCATACTGATTTTTGCTGATGATGTAGTACACTGGTATGACTATTTAGATCTAGCACTGTCTACTTGTCACTCTTTACCTGTCTAATGGTCTGTCATTAAAAGGCATTTTGCTTTATTACTATTTCCATTGTGTTGTGTCTATTTGCAACACATCTGTGTTTTTGTGTGGATTTACAGCACCCATGTTACCAAATGTTACATGTTACCAGTTATACTGCAGCTTTGTGATGAAGTGGTATAGAGGAGGATTTTCTTAAAAAGAAGACCTGAAAGTTTAGCTACAAATTGCCAGAAGGTACACTTGAGATGTAAGCCTGGATTTGATCTGTTTTGGTGAAAGAAAATCCTTCTCCGCTCTACTCCACTATGAAACTAAGAGTGGTGATGCAAAATGCAAAAATTGCACTGTGCACAATTTCTCCAAAAATTACAAGGTCAGCTGTTGTAATTGAAGACAGATCCTGGAGCAGGGTTTGATAGCTTGCACCCACAGCTTTGGAAAAGGACAAAGATTTGACTAAATATGACACCAGACTCTCCGACTTATGGCACTGGATAAACCCATGAACTTTTTATTATGCTATATCCTAGTCTGTGGTTACATCAGGGTGAAGTCTGAGCACGTGTGATGGTCTTCAATCACAGTCACATAAGCCTATAACTTCTTCTGGGTTGTCTTGGTGGCTTTCCTCACTCTTCTCCCTCTTGCACAGTCACTCAGTTTTTCAGAACGTCTCCTCCATGCAGATTTACCATAGAGTGCCATATGGTTTGTATTTCTAATTGATGTGAATAAAGTCCAACACATAGTGGCAGTTTTACCATCAGAGAGCCTCGATCGTCCACAACGACCACAAAAGACTCCAAGCTGTCATTGATGTTAAAGGGGCAATACACAGTATTAAGAACAGGGGTATGTAAACTTTTGATCAGGGTCATTTGGGTAGTTTCTGTTGTCATTGTGATTTAAAAAGAGTAAATACAATTGTTTGACAGTAAATGGCTTCACCCAACCAATAACCATGAGTGAAAAAAAGTTTTTTGTTATCATTCATATTCTCTTAAAAATGGCCAAAAAGACAAAAATTCTGCCAAAGTACGAGGGCTGTCAATAAAGTAACGGTCCTTTTTATTTTTTTCAAAAACTATATGGATTTCATTCATATGTTTTTACGTCAGACATGCTTGAACCCTCGTGCGCATGCGTGAGTTTTTCCACGCCTGTCGGTGACGTCATTCGTCTGTGAGCACTCCTTGTGGGAGGAGTCGTCCAGCCCCTCGTCGGAATTCCTTTGTCTGAGAAGTTGCTGAGAGACTGGCGCTTTGGTTGATCAAAATTTTTTCTAAACTGTGAGACACATCGAAGTGGACACGGTTCGAAAAATTAAGCTGGTTTTCAGTGAAAATTTTAACGGCTGATGAGAGATTTTGAGGTGAGACTGTCGCTTTAAGGACTTTTCACGGTGCGAGACGTCGCGCAGCACTCTCAGGCGGCGTCATCAGCCTGTTCAAGCTGAAAACCTCCACATTTCAGGCTCTATTGATCCAGGACGTCGTGAGAGAACAGAGAAGTTTCAGAAGAAGTCAGTTTCAGCATTTTATCTGGATATTCCACTGTTAAAGGAGATTTTTTTAATGAAAGACGTGCGGACGGGTCCGCGCGTCGGGACGCAGCCGCCGCGACGCTCCGCCACAGGAAAAACACCTCTGTTGAAAGCCTTAAGGACAAGTTGGAACATGTCCTGCCTGTTAAACAATTTCTCATATACTCACTCCACTGAAAGCCATCAAAAGCCGCCTGGATTTTACAAATGGTTATCAACACGGAGGTGTTTTTCCTGTGCCGCCGCACCACGTCGGCTGCGTCCCGACGCGCGGATCCGTCCGCACGTCTTTCATTAAAAAATCTCCGTTAACAGTGGAATATCCGGATAAAATGCTGAAACCGACTTCTTCTGAAACTTCTCTGTTCTCTCACGACGTCCTGGATCAATAGAGCCTGAAATGTGGAGGTTTTCAGCTTGAACAGGCTGATGACGCCGCCTGAGAGCGCTGCGCGACGTCTCGCACCGTGAAAAGTCCTTAAAGCGACAGAATCACCTCAAAATCTCTCATCAGCCGTTAAAATTTTCACTGAAAACCAGCTTAATTTTTCGAACCGTGTCCACTTTGATGTGTCTCACAGGTTTAGAAAAAATTTTGATCAAACAACGCGCCAGTCTCTCAGCAACTTCTCAGACAAAGGAATTCCGACGAGGGGCTGGACGACTCCTCCCACAAGGAGTGCTCACAGGCGAATGACGTCACCGACAGGCGTGGAAAAACTCACGCATGCGCACGAGGGTTCAAGCATGTCTGACGTAAAAACATATGAATGAAATCCATATAGTTTTTGAAAAAATAAAAAGGACCGTTACTTTATTGACAGCCCTCGTATAATGAACAGAGTTATTCAGAGTTATTCAGTTATTCAGAGTTATGTGCAATATTGTCAAACATCTTGTGCAATATAGCTTCCAATCATTTCACATAAATTTGTTGTACTTACTGTAAAAAAAAAAAAACTGATTGATTTGTATTTAATACTAACGCTTCTATAATTGTGTATTTAACTAACCATTGTCTACTGTTTCTGTTCTCTGACAAAACTATTTCTTTTGGGATAAATAAAGTTGATCTGTATTTTAACTACTTTCATAAATTAAACACACTTAGGTTCCTATATATTTGGGTGATATCGAGCATTTAATTTAATTTATTTATTTATTGCTTCACCAGTTTGGGGGGTAGGGTTGACACACAGACATTTACTTATCAAACTACTCAGCATGTCCTTAGGAGCATACTGCCCATATGTTACCATTGTACATGCTAAAGCCCAACCAATTTGGATTATTTCGGGGCAGGGGGATACAATACTGATATTAGGAAGTTACAAAAATTACTATGCTGATATATCTGCCAATATATAAATGTGTTTAATTCTCACTCATTTTAAAGGCAATAGTAAGTCCCATCTGCTGCATCTTGTTTTCATTCTGTATATTGATTTGGCATAAGTTTTATGCCAGATGCCCTTCCTGATGCAACTCCGTGGTTTGAACTGAAAATCTTCCGCACTGAAACCAATCACACTAACCACTTGTCCACCACCCCTGCCCACTCATTTTAAAGATAATACAGTGGTCCCTCGCTATATCGCGGTTCGCGGCCTCGCAGTTTTGCAGATTTTTTTAGTGCAATTTTGCATGCTTCTTTTTTTTTTTTTTTAAACATCGCATTGTGTTCTGCGTCCTTATCAGGCGGGCCGGTCGCGGCACCGGTCGGCATCACCACGATTGCTCTCACTGCTTCGATGCGCTTACTGAGTCTGCGGGCTCGGTAAATGCCACAGCGGGTCACTCACACCGCCCTCCTGTCTGCTGTGCGGAGTTGCGGACAACTCTGGCAACAGGTTCAGAGACTACGCTTGCTGTTTTGATGTGGAGCGCTCGGGCAGCCCGCAAGGATAGACTTCTTGCGGAAAAATCCGCAGCGCCCGCTGCATGGTCTCGGTAACCTCAGCCGCAGAGCTCCGTGGCCATGACTTGGATTCTTTGCGGGTCCCACATCCGTACCCCCGGAGGCAGTGAGTGAAGGGAGAGCATGCGCATTGTGTTCTGCGTGTGTCCATTTATAATCTTCTCACCCACAAGAAAAAGAGAGTGTTTACACAGGAGAGAAAAGTGAGAAAATGTTAATGCCTATTTGAGAAAAGTGTATAAAGTGTGTAGTGAGGGGTTTTACAGCCTTAAAACATCTATAATAATTGTAAAAAAATAACGCTGACTACTTTGCGGATTTCGCCTATCGCGGGTTATTTTTAGAACGTAACTCCCGCGATAAATGAAGGACCTCTGTATAAGAGAAAAATGCCAAATATATTGGGTTTATACAGAAATTAAGCTGTCTGGAAGCTTATTGCGGCCTCAATTATTTTCTTAGAGCAACCAAACAACATATGTCATGTTTCCGTGATGTTGAGTTTCCTTGAATTGGCATTCGCCATGTTGCATTGCATAAAATGTAGAGGCATTTGCATAAAATAGACTTCTCATTTATTTTGGCCACACTTAGCTGGCAGCATAGCAACCACTTGTTACTGTCAACCACTCACTGTAACTGAAAATGAATAACAGCTGGTCTCTTGTTGCTAATATGACCAAGGGGCAGAGGAGATCCCAGCCATGCTGGGCAGCATGGCCAACAATGCCATTGGAGTGTTGTTTCTGCATTGTTTATTCAGTTAAAGTTTTCACATGTGCAAAAATATTTGTGAAAGGCTCATAACAGACTATATTATCAGCGAACTGATATATCAGTTGGGCTATAGTGTGTAGTACAAGTAAACAAATGAGTAGTAGAGACACAGTTTGGCTGTAATACGGTGCCACAACTTTAACTGTCCTTTTTCCAAGATGTTTACAGATCACACGTATACATATACTCACATATGTCATGAAGATTTCTATTTTGCAATGGCAAACTTAGCAATGCTAATATTACATGTATTGTCGTCTTTGGATTTTCCCGGGAAGTTGTTACTAGGCTCCAGCTGCATCATGGGATAGCGTAATGTAGTCTGTTTACACCCTATAAATACATCATTCGGGTACCATTCAGCTAGTACTAAATGGCGAGTGATTATTCAGATATCCCATGGATTGTGGCATACTGATTTTTGCTGATGATGTAGTACACTGGTATGACTATTTAGATCTAGCACTGTCTACTTGTCACTCTTTACCTGTCTAATGGTCTGTCATTAAAAGGCATTTTGCTTTATTACTATTTCCATTGTGTTGTGTCTATTTGCAACACATCTGTGTTTTTGTGTGGATTTACAGCACCCATGTTACCAAATGTTACATGTTACCAGTTATACTGCAGCTTTGTGATGAAGTGGTATAGAGGAGGATTTTCTTAAAAAGAAGACCTGAAAGTTTAGCTACAAATTGCCAGAAGGTACACTTGAGATGCAAGCCTGGATTTGATCTGTTTTGGTGAAAGAAAATCCTTCTCCGCTCTACTCCACTATGAAACTAAGAGTGGTGATGCAAAATGCAAAAATTGCACTGTGCACAATTTCTCCAAAAATTACAAGGTCAGCTGTTGTAATTGAAGACAGATCCTGGAGCAGGGTTTGATAGCTTGCACCCACAGCTTTGGAAAAGGACAAAGATTTGACTAAATATGACACCAGACTCTCCGACTTATGGCACTGGATAAACCCATGAACTTTTTATTATGCTATATCCTAGTCTGTGGTTACATCAGGGTGAAGTCTGAGCACGTGTGATGGTCTTCAATCACAGTCACATAAGCCTATAACTTCTTCTGGGTTGTCTTGGTGGCTTTCCTCACTCTTCTCCCTCTTGCACAATCACTCAGTTTTTCAGAACGTCTCCTCCATGCAGATTTACCATAGAGTGCCATATGGTTTGTATTTGTAATTGATGTGAATAAAGTCCAACACATAGTGGCAGTTTTACCATCAGAGAGCCTCGATCGTCCACAACGACCACAAAAGACTCCAAGCTGTCATTGATGTTAAAGGGGCAATACACAGTATTAAGAACAGGGGTATGTAAACTTTTGATCAGGGTCATTTGGGTAGTTTCTGTTGTCATTGTGATTTAAAAAGAGTAAATACAATTGTTTGACAGTAAATGGCTTCACCCAACCAATAACCATGAGTGAAAAAAAGTTTTTTGTTATCATTCATATTCTCTTAAAAATGGCCAAAAAGACAAAAATTCTGCCAAAGTACGAGGGCTGTCAATAAAGTAACGGTCCTTTTTATTTTTTTCAAAAACTATATGGATTTCATTCATATGTTTTTACGTCAGACATGCTTGAACCCTCGTGCGCATGCGTGAGTTTTTCCACGCCTGTCGGTGACGTCATTCGCCTGTGAGCACTCCTTGTGGGAGGAGTCGTCCAGCCCCTCGTCGGAATTCCTTTGTCTGAGAAGTTGCTGAGAGACTGGCGCTTTGGTTGATCAAAATTTTTCTAAACTGTGAGACACATCGAAGTGGACACGGTTCGAAAAATTAAGCTGGTTTTCAGTGAAAATTTTAACGGCTGATGAGAGATTTTGAGGTGAGACTGTCGCTTTAAGGACTTTTCACGGTGCGAGACGTCGCGCAGCACTCTCAGGCGGCGTCATCAGCCTGTTCAAGCTGAAAACCTCCACATTTCAGGCTCTATTGATCCAGGACGTCGTGAGAGAACAGAGAAGTTTCAGAAGAAGTCAGTTTCAGCATTTTATCTGGATATTCCACTGTTAAAGGAGATTTTTTTAATGAAAGACGTGCGAACGGGTCCGCGCGTCGGGACGCAGCCGCCGCGACGCTCCGCCACAGGAAAAACACCTCTGTTGAAAGCCTTAAGGACAAGCTGGAACATGTCCTGCCTGTTAAACAATTTCTCATATACTCACTCCACTGAAAGCCATCAAAAGCCGCCTGGATTTTACAAATGGTTATCAACACGGAGGTGTTTTTCCTGTGCCGCCGCACCACGTCGGCTGCGTCCCGACGCGCGGATCCGTCCGCACGTCTTTCATTAAAAAAATCTCCGTTAACAGTGGAATATCCGGATAAAATGCTGAAACCGACTTCTTCTGAAACTTCTCTGTTCTCTCACGACGTCCTGGATCAATAGAGCCTGAAATGTGGAGGTTTTCAGCTTGAACAGGCTGATGACGCCGCCTGAGAGCGCTGCGCGACGTCTCGCACCGTGAAAAGTCCTTAAAGCGACAGAATCACCTCAAAATCTCTCATCAGCCGTTAAATTTTCACTGAAAACCAGCTTAATTTTTCGAACCGTGTCCACTTTGATGTGTCTCACAGGTTTAGAAAAATTTTGATCAAACAACGCGCCAGTCTCTCAGCAACTTCTCAGACAAAGGAATTCCGACGAGGGGCTGGACGACTCCTCCCACAAGGAGTGCTCACAGGCGAATGACGTCACCGACAGGCGTGGAAAAACTCACGCATGCGCACGAGGGTTCAAGCATGTCTGACGTAAAAACATATGAATGAAATCCATATAGTTTTTGAAAAAAATAAAAAGGACCGTTACTTTATTGACAGCCCTCGTATAATGAACAGAGTTATTCAGAGTTATTCAGTTATTCAGAGTTATGTGCAATATTGTCAAACATCTTGTGCAATATAGCTTCCAATCATTTCACATAAATTTGTTGTACTTACTGTAAAAAAAAAAAACTGATTGATTTGTATTTAATACTAACGCTTCTATAATTGTGTATTTAACTAACCATTGTCTACTGTTTCTGTTCTCTGACAAAACTATTTCTTTTGGGATAAATAAAGTTGATCTGTATTTTAACTACTTTCATAAATTAAACACACTTAGGTTCCTATATATTTGGGTGATATCGAGCATTTAATTTAATTTATTTATTTATTGCTTCACCAGTTTGGGGGGTAGGGTTGACACACAGACATTTACTTATCAAACTACTCAGCATGTCCTTAGGAGCATACTGCCCATATGTTACCATTGTACATGCTAAAGCCCAACCAATTTGGATTATTTCGGGGCAGGGGGATACAATACTGATATTAGGAAGTTACAAAAATTACTATGCTGATATATCTGCCAATATATAAATGTGTTTAATTCTCACTCATTTTAAAGGCAATAGTAAGTCCCATCTGCTGCATCTTGTTTTCATTCTGTATATTGATTTGGCATAAGTTTTATGCCAGATGCCCTTCCTGATGCAACTCCGTGGTTTGAACTGAAAATCTTCCGCACTGAAACCAAGCACACTAACCACTTGTCCACCACCCCTGCCCACTCATTTAAAGATAATACAGTGGTCCCTCGCTATATCGCGGTTCGCGGCCTCGCAGTTTTGCAGATTTTTTTAGTGCAATTTTGCATGCTTCTTTTTTTTTTTTTTTTAAACATCGCATTGTGTTCTGCGTCCTTATCAGGCGGGCCGGTCGCGGCACCGGTCGGCATCACCACGATTGCTCTCACTGCTTCGATGCGCTTACTGAGTCTGCGGGCTCGGTAAATGCCACAGCGGGTCACTCACACCGCCCTCCTGTCTGCTGTGCGGAGTTGCGGACAACTCTGGCAACAGGTTCAGAGACTACGCTTGCTGTTTTGATGTGGAGCGCTCGGGCAGCCCGCAAGGATAGACTTCTTGCGGAAAAATCCGCAGCGCCCGCTGCATGGTCTCGGTAACCTCAGCCGCAGAGCTCCGTGGCCATGACTTGGATTCTTTGCGGGTCCCACATCCGTACCCCCGGAGGCAGTGAGTGAAGGGAGAGCATGCGCATTGTGTTCTGCGTGTGTCCATTTATAATCTTCTCACCCACAAGAAAAAAGAGAGTGTTTACACAGGAGAGAAAAGTGAGAAAATGTTAATGCCTATTTGAGAAAAGTGTATAAAGTGTGTAGTGAGGGGTTTTACAGCCTTAAAACATCTATAATAATTGTAAAAAAATAACGCTGACTACTTTGCGGATTTCGCCTATCGCGGGTTATTTTTAGAACGTAACTCCCGCGATAAATGAAGGACCTCTGTATAAGAGAAAAATGCCAAATATATTGGGTTTATACAGAAATTAAGCTGTCTGGAAGCTTATTACGGCCTCAATTATTTTCTTAGAGCAACCAAACAACATACGTCATGTTTCCGTGATGTTGAGTTTCCTTG
This sequence comes from Thalassophryne amazonica, assembly GCF_902500255.1. Taxonomy (NCBI): domain Eukaryota; kingdom Metazoa; phylum Chordata; class Actinopteri; order Batrachoidiformes; family Batrachoididae; genus Thalassophryne; species Thalassophryne amazonica. The sequence goes on from NC_047107.1 coordinate 97,808,482, forward strand.
AATTGGCATTCGCCATGTTGCATTGCATAAAATGTAGAGGCATTTGCATAAAATAGACTTCTCATTTATTTTGGCCACACTTAGCTGGCAGCATAGCAACCACTTGTTACTGTCAACCACTCACTGTAACTGAAAATGAATAACAGCTGGTCTCTTGTTGCTAATATGACCAAGGGGCAGAGGAGATCCCAGCCATGCTGGGCAGCATGGCCAACAATGCCATTGGAGTGTTGTTTCTGCATTGTTTATTCAGTTAAAGTTTTCACATGTGCAAAAATATTTGTGAAAGGCTCATAACAGACTATATTATCAGCGAACTGATATATCAGTTGGGCTATAGTGTGTAATACAAGTAAACAAATGAGTAGTAGAGACACAGTTTGGCTGTAATACGGTGCCACAACTTTAACTGTCCTTTTTCCAAGATGTTTACAGATCACACGTATACATACTCACATATGTCATGAAGATTTCTATTTTGCAATGGCAAACTTAGCAATGCTAATATTACATGTATTGTCGTCTTTGGATTTTCCCGGGAAGTTGTTACTAGGCTCCAGCTGCATCATGGGATAGCGTAATGTAGTCTGTTTACACCCTATAAATACATCATTCGGGTACCATTCAGCTAGTACTAAATGGCGAGTGATTATTCAGATATCCCATGGATTGTGGCATACTGATTTTTGCTGATGATGTAGTACACTGGTATGACTATTTAGATCTAGCACTGTCTACTTGTCACTCTTACCTGTCTAATGGTCTGTCATTAAAAGGCATTTTGCTTTATTACTATTTCCATTGTGTTGTGTCTATTTGCAACACATCTGTGTTTTTGTGTGGATTTACAGCACCCATGTTACCAAATGTTACATGTTACCAGTTATACTGCAGCTTTGTGATGAAGTGGTATAGAGGAGGATTTTCTTAAAAAGAAGACCTGAAAGTTTAGCTACAAATTGCCAGAAGGTACACTTGAGATGTAAGCCTGGATTTGATCTGTTTTGGTGAAAGAAAATCCTTCTCCGCTCTACTCCACTATGAAACTAAGAGTGGTGATGCAAAATGCAAAAATTGCACTGTGCACAATTTCTCCAAAAATTACAAGGTCAGCTGTTGTAATTGAAGACAGATCCTGGAGCAGGGTTTGATAGCTTGCACCCACAGCTTTGGAAAAGGACAAAGATTTGACTAAATATGACACCAGACTCTCCGACTTATGGCACTGGATAAACCCATGAACTTTTTATTATGCTATATCCTAGTCTGTGGTTACATCAGGGTGAAGTCTGAGCACGTGTGATGGTCTTCAATCACAGTCACATAAGCCTATAACTTCTTCTGGGTTGTCTTGGTGGCTTTCCTCACTCTTCTCCCTCTTGCACAGTCACTCAGTTTTTCAGAACGTCTCCTCCATGCAGATTTACCATAGAGTGCCATATGGTTTGTATTTCTAATTGATGTGAATAAAGTCCAACACATAGTGGCAGTTTTACCATCAGAGAGCCTCGATCGTCCACAACGACCACAAAGACTCCAAGCTGTCATTGATGTTAAAGGGGCAATACACAGTATTAAGAACAGGGGTATGTAAACTTTTGATCAGGGTCATTTGGGTAGTTTCTGTTGTCATTGTGATTTAAAAAGAGTAAATACAATTGTTTGACAGTAAATGGCTTCACCCAACCAATAACCATGAGTGAAAAAAAGTTTTTTGTTATCATTCATATTCTCTTAAAAATGGCCAAAAAGACAAAAATTCTGCCAAAGTACGAGGGCTGTCAATAAAGTAACGGTCCTTTTTATTTTTTTCAAAAACTATATGGATTTCATTCATATGTTTTTACGTCAGACATGCTTGAACCCTCGTGCGCATGCGTGAGTTTTTCCACGCCTGTCGGTGACGTCATTCGTCTGTGAGCACTCCTTGTGGGAGGAGTCGTCCAGCCCCTCGTCGGAATTCCTTTGTCTGAGAAGTTGCTGAGAGACTGGCGCTTTGGTTGATCAAAATTTTTTCTAAACTGTGAGACACATCGAAGTGGACACGGTTCGAAAAATTAAGCTGGTTTTCAGTGAAAATTTTAACGGCTGATGAGAGATTTTGAGGTGAGACTGTCGCTTTAAGGACTTTTCACGGTGCGAGACGTCGCGCAGCACTCTCAGGCGGCGTCATCAGCCTGTTCAAGCTGAAAACCTCCACATTTCAGGCTCTATTGATCCAGGACGTCGTGAGAGAACAGAGAAGTTTCAGAAGAAGTCAGTTTCAGCATTTTATCTGGATATTCCACTGTTAAAGGAGATTTTTTTAATGAAAGACGTGCGGACGGGTCCGCGCGTCGGGACGCAGCCGCCGCGACGCTCCGCCACAGGAAAAACACCTCTGTTGAAAGCCTTAAGGACAAGTTGGAACATGTCCTGCCTGTTAAAACAATTTCTCATATACTCACTCCACTGAAAGCCATCAAAAGCCGCCTGGATTTTACAAATGGTTATCAACACGGAGGTGTTTTTCCTGTGCCGCCGCACCACGTCGGCTGCGTCCCGACGCGCGGATCCGTCCGCACGTCTTTCATTAAAAAAATCTCCGTTAACAGTGGAATATCCGGATAAAATGCTGAAACCGACTTCTTCTGAAACTTCTCTGTTCTCTCACGACGTCCTGGATCAATAGAGCCTGAAATGTGGAGGTTTTCAGCTTGAACAGGCTGATGACGCCGCCTGAGAGCGCTGCGCGACGTCTCGCACCGTGAAAAGTCCTTAAAGCGACAGAATCACCTCAAAATCTCTCATCAGCCGTTAAAATTTTCACTGAAAACCAGCTTAATTTTTCGAACCGTGTCCACTTTGATGTGTCTCACAGGTTTAGAAAAAATTTTGATCAAACAACGCGCCAGTCTCTCAGCAACTTCTCAGACAAAGGAATTCCGACGAGGGGCTGGACGACTCCTCCCACAAGGAGTGCTCACAGGCGAATGACGTCACCGACAGGCGTGGAAAAACTCACGCATGCGCACGAGGGTTCAAGCATGTCTGACGTAAAAACATATGAATGAAATCCATATAGTTTTTGAAAAAAATAAAAAGGACCGTTACTTTATTGACAGCCCTCGTATAATGAACAGAGTTATTCAGAGTTATTCAGTTATTCAGAGTTATGTGCAATATTGTCAAACATCTTGTGCAATATAGCTTCCAATCATTTCACATAAATTTGTTGTACTTACTGTAAAAAAAAAAAACTGATTGATTTGTATTTAATACTAACGCTTCTATAATTGTGTATTTAACTAACCATTGTCTACTGTTTCTGTTCTCTGACAAAACTATTTCTTTTGGGATAAATAAAGTTGATCTGTATTTTAACTACTTTCATAAATTAAACACACTTAGGTTCCTATATATTTGGGTGATATCGAGCATTTAATTTAATTTATTTATTTATTGCTTCACCAGTTTGGGGGGTAGGGTTGACACACAGACATTTACTTATCAAACTACTCAGCATGTCCTTAGGAGCATACTGCCCATATGTTACCATTGTACATGCTAAAGCCCAACCAATTTGGATTATTTCGGGGCAGGGGGATACAATACTGATATTAGGAAGTTACAAAAATTACTATGCTGATATATCTGCCAATATATAAATGTGTTTAATTCTCACTCATTTTAAAGGCAATAGTAAGTCCCATCTGCTGCATCTTGTTTTCATTCTGTATATTGATTTGGCATAAGTTTTATGCCAGATGCCCTTCCTGATGCAACTCCGTGGTTTGAACTGAAAATCTTCCGCACTGAAACCAATCACACTAACCACTTGTCCACCACCCCTGCCCACTCATTTTAAAGATAATACAGTGGTCCCTCGCTATATCGCGGTTCGCGGCCTCGCAGTTTTGCAGATTTTTTTTAGTGCAATTTTGCATGCTTCTTTTTTTTTTTTTTAAACATCGCATTGTGTTCTGCGTCCTTATCAGGCGGGCCGGTCGCGGCACCGGTCGGCATCACCACGATTGCTCTCACTGCTTCGATGCGCTTACTGAGTCTGCGGGCTCGGTAAATGCCACAGCGGGTCACTCACACCGCCCTCCTGTCTGCTGTGCGGAGTTGCGGACAACTCTGGCAACAGGTTCAGAGACTACGCTTGCTGTTTTGATGTGGAGCGCTCGGGCAGCCCGCAAGGATAGACTTCTTGCGGAAAAATCCGCAGCGCCCGCTGCATGGTCTCGGTAACCTCAGCCGCAGAGCTCCGTGGCCATGACTTGGATTCTTTGCGGGTCCCACATCCGTACCCCCGGAGGCAGTGAGTGAAGGGAGAGCATGCGCATTGTGTTCTGCGTGTGTCCATTTATAATCTTCTCACCCACAAGAAAAAAGAGAGTGTTTACACAGGAGAGAAAAGTGAGAAAATGTTAATGCCTATTTGAGAAAAGTGTATAAAGTGTGTAGTGAGGGGTTTTACAGCCTTAAAACATCTATAATAATTGTAAAAAAATAACGCTGACTACTTTGCGGATTTCGCCTATCGCGGGTTATTTTTAGAACGTAACTCCCGCGATAAATGAAGGACCTCTGTATAAGAGAAAAATGCCAAATATATTGGGTTTATACAGAAATTAAGCTGTCTGGAAGCTTATTGCGGCCTCAATTATTTTCTTAGAGCAACCAAACAACATATGTCATGTTTCCGTGATGTTGAGTTTCCTTGAATTGGCATTCGCCATGTTGCATTGCATAAAATGTAGAGGCATTTGCATAAATAGACTTCTCATTTATTTTGGCCACACTTAGCTGGCAGCATAGCAACCACTTGTTACTGTCAACCACTCACTGTAACTGAAAATGAATAACAGCTGGTCTCTTGTTGCTAATATGACCAAGGGGCAGAGGAGATCCCAGCCATGCTGGGCAGCATGGCCAACAATGCCATTGGAGTGTTGTTTCTGCATTGTTTATTCAGTTAAAGTTTTCACATGTGCAAAAATATTTGTGAAAGGCTCATAACAGACTATATTATCAGCGAACTGATATATCAGTTGGGCTATAGTGTGTAGTACAAGTAAACAAATGAGTAGTAGAGACACAGTTTGGCTGTAATACGGTGCCACAACTTTAACTGTCCTTTTTCCAAGATGTTTACAGATCACACGTATACATATACTCACATATGTCATGAAGATTTCTATTTTGCAATGGCAAACTTAGCAATGCTAATATTACATGTATTGTCGTCTTTGGATTTTCCCGGGAAGTTGTTACTAGGCTCCAGCTGCATCATGGGATAGCGTAATGTAGTCTGTTTACACCCTATAAATACATCATTCGGGTACCATTCAGCTAGTACTAAATGGCGAGTGATTATTCAGATATCCCATGGATTGTGGCATACTGATTTTTGCTGATGATGTAGTACACTGGTATGACTATTTAGATCTAGCACTGTCTACTTGTCACTCTTTACCTGTCTAATGGTCTGTCATTAAAAGGCATTTTGCTTTATTACTATTTCCATTGTGTTGTGTCTATTTGCAACACATCTGTGTTTTTGTGTGGATTTACAGCACCCATGTTACCAAATGTTACATGTTACCAGTTATACTGCAGCTTTGTGATGAAGTGGTATAGAGGAGGATTTTCTTAAAAAGAAGACCTGAAAGTTTAGCTACAAATTGCCAGAAGGTACACTTGAGATGCAAGCCTGGATTTGATCTGTTTTGGTGAAAGAAAATCCTTCTCCGCTCTACTCCACTATGAAACTAAGAGTGGTGATGCAAAATGCAAAAATTGCACTGTGCACAATTTCTCCAAAAATTACAAGGTCAGCTGTTGTAATTGAAGACAGATCCTGGAGCAGGGTTTGATAGCTTGCACCCACAGCTTTGGAAAAGGACAAAGATTTGACTAAATATGACACCAGACTCTCCGACTTATGGCACTGGATAAACCCATGAACTTTTTATTATGCTATATCCTAGTCTGTGGTTACATCAGGGTGAAGTCTGAGCACGTGTGATGGTCTTCAGTCACAGTCACATAAGCCTATAACTTCTTCTGGGTTGTCTTGGTGGCTTTCCTCACTCTTCTCCCTCTTGCACAGTCACTCAGTTTTTCAGAACGTCTCCTCCATGCAGATTTACCATAGAGTGCCATATGGTTTGTATTTCTAATTGATGTGAATAAAGTCCAACACATAGTGGCAGTTTTACCATCAGAGAGCCTCGATCGTCCACAACGACCACAAAAGACTCCAAGCTGTCATTGATGTTAAAGGGGCAATACACAGTATTAAGAACAGGGGTATGTAAACTTTTGATCAGGGTCATTTGGGTAGTTTCTGTTGTCATTGTGATTTAAAAAGAGTAAATACAATTGTTTGACAGTAAATGGCTTCACCCAACCAATAACCATGAGTGAAAAAAAGTTTTTTGTTATCATTCATATTCTCTTAAAATGGCCAAAAAGACAAAAATTCTGCCAAAGTACGAGGGCTGTCAATAAAGTAACGGTCCTTTTTATTTTTTTCAAAAACTATATGGATTTCATTCATATGTTTTTACGTCAGACATGCTTGAACCCTCGTGCGCATGCGTGAGTTTTTCCACGCCTGTCGGTGACGTCATTCGTCTGTGAGCACTCCTTGTGGGAGGAGTCGTCCAGCCCCTCGTCGGAATTCCTTTGTCTGAGAAGTTGCTGAGAGACTGGCGCTTTGGTTGATCAAAATTTTTTCTAAACTGTGAGACACATCGAAGTGGACACGGTTCGAAAAATTAAGCTGGTTTTCAGTGAAAATTTTAACGGCTGATGAGAGATTTTGAGGTGAGACTGTCGCTTTAAGGACTTTTCACGGTGCGAGATGTCGCGCAGCGCTCTCAGGCGGCGTCATCAGCCTGTTCAAGCTGAAAACCTCCACATTTCAGGCTCTATTGATCCAGGACGTCGTGAGAGAACAGAGAAGTTTCAGAAGAAGTCAGTTTCAGCATTTATCTGGATATTCCACTGTTAAAGGAGATTTTTTTAATGAAAGACGTGCGGACGGGTCCGCGCGTCGGGACGCAGCCGCCGCGACGCTCCGCCACAGGAAAAACACCTCTGTTGAAAGCCTTAAGGACAAGTTGGAACATGTCCTGCCTGTTAAACAATTTCTCATATACTCACTCCACTGAAAGCCATCAAAAGCCGCCTGGATTTTACAAATGGTTATCAACACGGAGGTGTTTTTCCTGTGCCGCCGCACCACGTCGGCTGCGTCCCGACGCGCGGATCCGTCCGCACGTCTTTCATTAAAAAATCTCCGTTAACAGTGGAATATCCGGATAAAATGCTGAAACCGACTTCTTCTGAAACTTCTCTGTTCTCTCACGACGTCCTGGATCAATAGAGCCTGAAATGTGGAGGTTTTCAGCTTGAACAGGCTGATGACGCCGCCTGAGAGCGCTGCGCGACGTCTCGCACCGTGAAAAGTCCTTAAAGCGACAGAATCACCTCAAAATCTCTCATCAGCCGTTAAAATTTTCACTGAAAACCAGCTTAATTTTTCGAACCGTGTCCACTTTGATGTGTCTCACAGGTTTAGAAAAAATTTTGATCAAACAACGCGCCAGTCTCTCAGCAACTTCTCAGACAAAGGAATTCCGACGAGGGGCTGGACGACTCCTCCCACAAGGAGTGCTCACAGGCGAATGACGTCACCGACAGGCGTGGAAAAACTCACGCATGCGCACGAGGGTTCAAGCATGTCTGACGTAAAAACATATGAATGAAATCCATATAGTTTTTGAAAAAAATAAAAAGGACCGTTACTTTATTGACAGCCCTCGTATAATGAACAGAGTTATTCAGAGTTATTCAGTTATTCAGAGTTATGTGCAATATTGTCAAACATCTTGTGCAATATAGCTTCCAATCATTTCACATAAATTTGTTGTACTTACTGTAAAAAAAAAAAAAACTGATTGATTTGTATTTAATACTAACGCTTCTATAATTGTGTATTTAACTAACCATTGTCTACTGTTTCTGTTCTCTGACAAAACTATTTCTTTTGGGATAAATAAAGTTGATCTGTATTTTAACTACTTTCATAAATTAAACACACTTAGGTTCCTATATATTTGGGTGATATCGAGCATTTAATTTAATTTATTTATTTATTGCTTCACCAGTTTGGGGGGTAGGGTTGACACACAGACATTTACTTATCAAACTACTCAGCATGTCCTTAGGAGCATACTGACCATATGTTACCATTGTACATGCTAAAGCCCAACCAATTTGGATTATTTCGGGGCAGGGGGATACAATACTGATATTAGGAAGTTACAAAAATTACTATGCTGATATATCTGCCAATATATAAATGTGTTTAATTCTCACTCATTTTAAAGGCAATAGTAAGTCCCATCTGCTGCATCTTGTTTTCATTCTGTATATTGATTTGGCATAAGTTTTATGCCAGATGCCCTTCCTGATGCAACTCCGTGGTTTGAACTGAAAATCTTCCGCACTGAAACCAATCACACTAACCACTTGTCCACCACCCCTGCCCACTCATTTTAAAGATAATACAGTGGTCCCTCGCTATATCGCGGTTCGCGGCCTCGCAGTTTTGCAGATTTTTTTAGTGCAATTTTGCATGCTTCTTTTTTTTTTTTTTAAACATCGCATTGTGTTCTGCGTCCTTATCAGGCGGGCCGGTCGCGGCACCGGTCGGCATCACCACGATTGCTCTCACTGCTTCGATGCGCTTACTGAGTCTGCGGGCTCGGTAAATGCCACAGCGGGTCACTCACACCGCCCTCCTGTCTGCTGTGCGGAGTTGCGGACAACTCTGGCAACAGGTTCAGAGACTACGCTTGCTGTTTTGATGTGGAGCGCTCGGGCAGCCCGCAAGGATAGACTTCTTGCGGAAAAATCCGCAGCGCCCGCTGCATGGTCTCGGTAACCTCAGCCGCAGAGCTCCGTGGCCATGACTTGGATTCTTTGCGGGTCCCACATCCGTACCCCCGGAGGCAGTGAGTGAAGGGAGAGCATGCGCATTGTGTTCTGCGTGTGTCCATTTATAATCTTCTCACCCACAAGAAAAAAGAGAGTGTTTACACAGGAGAGAAAAGTGAGAAAATGTTAATGCCTATTTGAGAAAAGTGTATAAAGTGTGTAGTGAGGGGTTTTACAGCCTTAAAACATCTATAATAATTGTAAAAAAATAACGCTGACTACTTTGCGGATTTCGCCTATCGCGGGTTATTTTTAGAACGTAACTCCCGCGATAAATGAGGGACCTCTGTATAAGAGAAAAATGCCAAATATATTGGGTTTATACAGAAATTAAGCTGTCTGGAAGCTTATTACGGCCTCAATTATTTTCTTAGAGCAACCAAACAACATACGTCATGTTTCCGTGATGTTGAGTTTCCTTGAATTGGCATTCGCCATGTTGCATTGCATAAAATGTAGAGGCATTTGCATAAAATAGACTTCTCATTTATTTTGGCCACACTTAGCTGGCAGCATAGCAACCACTTGTTACTGTCAACCACTCACTGTAACTGAAAATGAATAACAGCTGGTCTCTTGTTGCTAATATGACCAAGGGGCAGAGGAGATCCCAGCCATGCTGGGCAGCATGGCCAACAATGCCATTGGAGTGTTGTTTCTGCATTGTTTATTCAGTTAAAGTTTTCACATGTGCAAAAATATTTGTGAAAGGCTCATAACAGACTATATTATCAGCGAACTGATATATCAGTTGGGCTATAGTGTGTAGTACAAGTAAACAAATGAGTAGTAGAGACACAGTTTGGCTGTAATACGGTGCCACAACTTTAACTGTCCTTTTTCCAAGATGTTTACAGATCACACGTATACATATACTCACATATGTCATGAAGATTTCTATTTTGCAATGGCAAACTTAGCAATGCTAATATTACATGTATTGTCGTCTTTGGATTTTCCCGGGAAGTTGTTACTAGGCTCCAGCTGCATCATGGGATAGCGTAATGTAGTCTGTTTACACCCTATAAATACATCATTCGGGTACCATTCAGCTAGTACTAAATGGCGAGTGATTATTCAGATATCCCATGGATTGTGGCATACTGATTTTTGCTGATGATGTAGTACACTGGTATGACTATTTAGATCTAGCACTGTCTACTTGTCACTCTTTACCTGTCTAATGGTCTGTCATTAAAAGGCATTTTGCTTTATTACTATTTCCATTGTGTTGTGTCTATTTGCAACACATCTGTGTTTTTGTGTGGATTTACAGCACCCATGTTACCAAATGTTACATGTTACCAGTTATACTGCAGCTTTGTGATGAAGTGGTATAGAGGAGGATTTTCTTAAAAAGAAGACCTGAAAGTTTAGCTACAAATTGCCAGAAGGTACACTTGAGATGCAAGCCTGGATTTGATCTGTTTTGGTGAAAGAAAATCCTTCTCCGCTCTACTCCACTATGAAACTAAGAGTGGTGATGCAAAATGCAAAAATTGCACTGTGCACAATTTCTCCAAAAATTACAAGGTCAGCTGTTGTAATTGAAGACAGATCCTGGAGCAGGGTTTGATAGCTTGCACCCACAGCTTTGGAAAAGGACAAAGATTTGACTAAATATGACACCAGACTCTCCGACTTATGGCACTGGATAAACCCATGAACTTTTTATTATGCTATATCCTAGTCTGTGGTTACATCAGGGTGAAGTCTGAGCACGTGTGATGGTCTTCAATCACAGTCACATAAGCCTATAACTTCTTCTGGGTTGTCTTGGTGGCTTTCCTCACTCTTCTCCCTCTTGCACAATCACTCAGTTTTTCAGAACGTCTCCTCCATGCAGATTTACCATAGAGTGCCATATGGTTTGTATTTCTAATTGATGTGAATAAAGTCCAACACATAGTGGCAGTTTTACCATCAGAGAGCCTCGATCGTCCACAACGACCACAAAAGACTCCAAGCTGTCATTGATGTTAAAGGGGCAATACACAGTATTAAGAACAGGGGTATGTAAACTTTTGATCAGGGTCATTTGGGTAGTTTCTGTTGTCATTGTGATTTAAAAAGAGTAAATACAATTGTTTGACAGTAAATGGCTTCACCCAACCAATAACCATGAGTGAAAAAAAGTGCCAAACCGACTTCTTCTGAAACTTCTCTGTTCTCTCACGACGTCTTGGATCAATAGAGCCTGAAATGTGGAGGTTTTCAGCTTGAACAGGCTGATGACGCCGCCTGAGAGCGCTGCGCGACGTCTCGCACCGTGAAAAGTCCTTAAAGCGACAGAATCACCTCAAAATCTCTCATCAGCCGTTAAAATTTTCACTGAAAACCAGCTTAATTTTTCGAACCGTGTCCACTTTGATGTGTCTCACAGGTTTAGAAAAAATTTCGATCAAACAACGCGCCAGTCTCTCAGCAACTTCTCAGACAAAGGAATTCCGACGAGGGGCTGGACGACTCCTCCCACAAGGAGTGCTCACAGGCGAATGACGTCACCGACAGGCGTGGAAAAACTCACGCATGCGCACGAGGGTTCAAGCATGTCTGACGTAAAAACATATGAATGAAATCCATATAGTTTTTGAAAAAAATAAAAAGGACCGTTACTTTATTGACAGCCCTCGTATGTAAACCTTTGAGCACAGCTGTATTTACTTTTTGATTTGTGTGTTCTGCATTTATAGCCTTAACTTAGAGGTGCTGTGGCCTTTCTTGGCCACCACAGTGGGTGCATGGGACGTGCAAAATTTCACGAGCATCTTCATCCAAGAAAATTTGTTCATGTTTCTTAACATTACAACCGAGGAGATTTTTGTTAATGTGTCCTGAAATAATCGACAGACCTCATTACAGGAAAAGCAAACATACTCTCCTCACTCACCTCATCACCAAAGAGCTGGAATGTCAGTTGGTGTTATTACAGTTGAATGACCTGCTACACTTTGACAATAACAGGTTCTAATGAGTGATTCTCTAGTTAATTATTAACAAATCCATGTAAGAATAAAAATGATGCAAATACAAGAATAAATACGTTTATATCATAGCAAGATTGTGCTCGTTCTGACCGTGTTTAGTTTAACACTATGACTGTAATAGTCATTTTTGGTAAGGTGCCAAGCTTGTTCCTGGCCCGCCTTTTGATAGAGCTGGGAAACAGAAGCACTATGTTGGGTTTGTTGCCAGGCAGCACAAATCCACTTGTAGTTCACTCCCAATAAATCAGTCAGCTTACAGGAAATTTCCAAAGACCAAGCAAACCTGCAGAAAATATACAATAGGGCTTTGCAGCAAATCAGTGTATTAAGTTGAATGCATTGTGTCGCTTTACTATGAACTGTACTTTGTGATGTGTGTGTTGCATAGGTTTGTTTCTCTGCAGGACTGACTCTCATCTTTGATCTTTGCTAACTTGTAAACCTCACATTTTTGCGTGAGAGTGCACAGTCTCTCTGTGATTATGGCTGGAGAATAAATTTAATCTATAATGTTTTTGTGCTGTGAGATTATGCATAATCTATATATTAAAAGTCAAGTGGCCTCTGTGTATGTGTGTGTGTATTTGAATTGAATAAGCTTTATTTTCATTGTATAAAAACACAATGAAATGTCCTTCGGCAACACCCCTGTACAGCAGCTCCCTCACAGATAAATTACAATATACAATAGACTATCACATATAAAATATATAGTCTGTTAAAAACTCAGTATAAATAAGATAATGAATATTAAATACATATTTTAAAGAATAAAACAGTGGAGGGATATCCGGTGCAATAATAAAAACAGTGCAGTGTGATCCCCAGTGTGATACAAGTAGTCAATATTCTTCTAAAAGTCTTTTCACAGCCATTGGGAAAAAGCTGTCCTTCAGTCTGTTTGTGCAGGCTCGGATAACCCGGAGCCTGCCAGACGGGAGGATGGAGAAGAGGGAGTGTCCCGGATGGTAGGGATCATTTGTGATCTTTGTGGCCCATCCGAGAAGGCGTTTTGAGTAAATCTCAGCCAGGGATGGGAGCGGGCAACCGATGATCCGCTGAGCTGTTTTAATCACTCGCTGAAGCTGTTTCTTCTCAGATGCGGTGCAGCTGGCGTACCACACCGTACATCCATATGTGAGTACGCTCTCGATGGTGCAGCTGTAGAAATTCTTCAACAGAGGCGGAGGCAGCTTGTTCTTTTTCAATGTTCTTAGGAAAAATAGGCGTTGCTGGGCCTTTTTAACCATATGATTGGTATTGGCTGTCCAGCCAACTTCCTCAGAGATGTGTAGTCCTAGGAACTTGAATTCTTGGACACATTCCACCCGTTCCCCTTTGATCATCAGAGCATGGTGAGGTGTAGCCCGCGCCTTCCGAAAGTCAATTATTATTTCTTTCCTTTTCTTGGTATTCAGGTCGAGATGGTTTTCACTGCACCATGTCACCAGTGAATCCACTTCCTCTCTGTAGGGCGTTTTATTGTTGTCACTAATCAGTCCCACGACTGTCATGACTGTTGTATGGCTTTGATCACGGAGAAACTGGGGAGAGCTGACCTTTACCGTTTGGTATGCTTATTTATTTTGGGTCAAGGATGAACGCCATGAAAACGGAAAGTTGATAGGACAAATATTTTTGGAGATATGGATAACAAACGGATATTATGTAACAACACTGAACAATGGACATTGATAATTAAATTCTGGATTCACACATTCCAGCAGGGGCGGTAAATCATCTATCTATTAAAAGTGAAGTGGCCTTTGTGTATGTGTATGCATATGCGTGCGTGCTTGTGTGCGTGCGTGTGTGTGTGTGTACCTTCGATCATGGAGAAACTGGGGAGAGCTGACATTTGCCGTTTGGCATGCTTATGCATTTTGGGTCGAGGATGAATGGCACCAAAGCGGAACGTTGATAGGACTAATATTTTTGGACAAATTACGGATATTATGGAACAACAGTGAACACTGAATGTTGATAATTACATTCTGGACTCATACCCCATTCCAAATTATTACAGAAACTTTGCATAATTTATTACCACCCCTGAAAAATGTCAGGTACTTATTTTTTATAAACACTACCCAATCTAGACCCCGTGGATCCCCACGGGCATCACGCTAGTCTAACATGATTGATCATTGTCACATTATTTTCGGTCATGAGATGACTCAACTTCTTTCTCTTTTCTTGCAGAGCAGCCATGAGGCTTAACATCACTATGTGCAGGGAGTCAGTCAGTAATGCGACATTTCACTTAAGTGAGATTACTTCAGTTGTTCGGTTGTTACCAAACTTGGTACATGCATTACATAGCAAGACCCCAAGAAGCCTATTGATTTTGGGGTAAAAAAATTCAAAGGTTAAGGTCACTGGAGCGTACTTTGTAAAAGTCTTGTGAGTGCAATAACGTCTTTTGTAAATGCCCGTTTGTCACCAATCTTGGTACGTGTGTTAGGTATTTTGACCACAAGAAGCCTATTGACTTTGGGTTCAAAAGTTAAAAAAGGTTAAGGGCACTGGAGCATACGTTGTAAAAATCCTGTGAGCGCAGTGCATTAAGTGTTGGTGACCCCACGAAGTCTATTGATTTGGGTGTCAAAAAGTCAAAATCACTGAACTCTACTTTGTAAAAACCCTCTGCAGAAACGTGTCACTTGTCAATGGTAAGCTTATCAACATTTGCCCAGGGTGTTTTGACAGCCGCTCAAGGTCACCACAGTAGATCCATTAGAGATCCACAATGGGATTTGGCAAGTTACATGCTGGATGCCCTTCCTGAGTCAACTCCAGTTGTTTATGGAGGACCATGCGCAGCTCCCAGGGTTCCTAAGTGGTCTCCCAGCCAAGAACCCATCAGGACCTACTCTGTTGAATGTCTAATGACATCAGATGCACACAGAGTTGCACGGCTGCCAGTATGAACCACAACATACACAAATAAATAGTTGTCACTGTACTTGTTTTCCCTCCATAGTGTTGTTGTAGGTAAAAACAAGGTATGCGGCCGAACTGTAGGGGAATGTCATGTCAGTTATACATTGTTGATGTTTGAATCTTTTTGCAGGGTGCACAGCCGTACATTTTGTGTCAATATGCAGAGAAATGCATATATGTTCCTGCTCTTTCTATTCTGTGCACCTACGGAGTTAAAAGGTAAGTTCAGGGTTTCACAAAAAACAAGCCCTCATCTTCTTTTTAGTGACTTTGGTAGAAAGACTGGAAACTGGTGATTGGTTACCATCTGTGTTGACAGGTGCATCTCCACCAGGGAAACCAATCTTCCTCAGATGTCGGTCCCCTGAAAAAGAGACGTTTAGCTGTTGGTGGGAACCAGGCTCTGACGGGGGGCTGCTGACCTCACATCGCCTCTACTACCAGAGAGAAGAGTCAGTCCAATTTTGAAGTTATCAGCCATAATGAATGCAAGGGAAAGTGTCGTAGAATTGTAAGCTAGAGTAGAACACTACAGGCTTCTTAGTTGCCACATTTGTATTTGATCATACCCAATCAAATCCTTTACCTCAGGGACCCCACTCACCCTAACCGAAAGTGGATACAGTTTATAATGGGTCCCCATTAAAATCAACTCACTGACATTTAAGACTGTTTATTGGAGTAACATCCCAATATTATGACATTAAACACATCATTGTTGCATCACAAGACTGTTTGTCCATGTGGTACATCTCACTGAAAGAAACAATTCAAATATGTAAATAAGAAAAACGTAGTGTATATTTTGCCGGATGCGGCAAACACGCACCTAGCGATATTTGACGGGATCTCCTCGCTGATTGGCTAGTTCAAATGATGTCATCGTAGAGGGTATTTCAACATGGCGGCGCCCTCAGCATTGAGTGTTGCTTCACCCTCTGCATTCAGTGTTGGTGGTAATTTTTCATCTTTAAATGCCGTTTTAGGTGCCATAGAGTCGTTTGAATTGGAACAGAAAGTCACCTACCGGCAGAGGGATTCTATGCCATTTTGGGTGCCATGAAGTCATTTGAATCGTAACAGAAAATCACCTACAACCCCTGGCAATAATTATGGAATCACCGGCCTCGGAGGATGTTCACAGCAAAAACTGTGAAAACGTTCCTTGCAAAAAGACACATAGGGTCAATGTCATGGCCTGCAAATAGTCCGGATCTTAATCCAATTGAAAATCTTTGGTGGAAGTTGAAGAAAATGGTCCATGACAAGGCTCCAACCTGCAAAGCTGATCTGGCAACAGCAATCAGAGAAAGTTGGAGCCAGATTGATGAAGAGTATTGTTTGTCACTCATTAAGTCCATGCCTCAGAGACTGCAAGCTGTTATAAAAGCCAGAGGTGGTGCAACAAAATACTAGTGATGGAGCGTTCTTCTGTTTTTCATGATTCCATAATTTTTTTTCTCAGAATTGAGTGATTCCATATTTTTTTCCCTCTGCTTGGTCTAAAAAAGTAACCGTTACTGACTACCACAATTTTTTTTTCCCGATTTCTTATAGTGTTTCTTAAAGCCAGAAAGTTGCCGTTTGAAATGACTTTAGTTTTGTGTCATGTCTGTGATCTGCTTTTTTTCTACAAAATTAAACAACTGAGGCCGGTGATTCCATAATTTTTGCCAGGGGTTGTACTAGTCAGGCGGCTAAGGGACAAATTTTAGGGGAATCATGCACTTTTATACAAAAGTGCCAAAACTTTATCAGAGGTACTTTATAGTGTCCTAGAGTATATAAGATCGGGAGACATTGAATCCATAAACGTCTACACTCTAAAAATTTTGGTTTAAGAGAATAACCATTTTCAGCCTTCTACAGCATATAATTCATGACAAACTCTTATCCAAATGTCTTTTTAAGTTCATAATATAAACTTGAAGGTTATGAAAAATGTATTAAGGCTAAGTAGGGATGCTTCGAATGTACTTCAGTGTGCTTACACTCTTAGAAAAAGCATTAATCTAGGAAAAGTGACTAAATATTGTCTAACTCATTGTGAATATCAATATACCTATGCAATATAGCTGTTTGCGAGCATAGAGCAAAGGAAAGATGCTACTCATGCACGCTAACATATTTACACTCTAAAATAACAGTGTTTGAACAGAAAGAAATGCTTTTTTATTAATTACAAGAAATCAATTTTGTTTTTATGGCCATAACCATTATTATTATTGTTGTTATCATTATTATTTTATGTTATTGGTATTAAGACGATTATCACCATATTTTTTAACTGAAAACATTGTAAATACCTGGTTGGCAAACTTCCTAGATATGCACAAATGTTTCATGAATATTTTTAATGAACTACTCTCTACAGCTTTCATGCTAGGAAGATCACAGTGACTTAATTTTATGTCTCACAGGTAGAGGTCTGTTAAAGATCCCTACAGGCCTGAAATGAGTCCTGTACCTCTTTCCATTTTGAAACATACCACCCTGCTAATGTATAAGGATGTACGATGACGTATGACGCCGCACGACGGACGATACCTGATCACATAAGCTCAGTATAGCTTTGCACTAGTTGCAGTAGCCATTCTCTACAGCTTAACAATGTCCAATCTTGATCACTGGCCCCCTACATAATAACCATATGATCGTATTGTCATATGAATAGCAAAATATACACTGTATTATAACCATGCAAACACCCTTTTAAAAAAAGCAGGATACAGGGCTAAAATCAAATGTCTCCCGCTTTGACATGACTTAATATAACCTAAAGAGTCCCTAGCTGGACAAAGTTTGGCGCTTTTGTAAAAAAGTGCACGATTCTATCCCTTAACTGCTGGACTATACTGCCAGAGGGATTCTCGGACGCTAAAAGCAGCTCAGAAACATGGCATAGCTGTGCCCAAAATTATTTCCACCGTGCCCGAAATTATTTCCTCCGCCGCACCCAAAAGTATGTCCACCGGCGCTTTTCGCCATGCGGTGGAAATCATTTCAGACACGGTGGAAATAATTTTCTGTGTGGGGCAGGGTTGATAAACAAAACCTGCAAATTCAAGACAGAATAAAAATGAAAATACAGAAGTCCATGTCAGCACATGTGTTTATCCTGTTTTTTATCTGTCCGTGTCATGTCTGCAAAACCTTCGATCAGTCCAAAATAGTGAATGGTAAAATATTTCCAATAATCAATCAATCAATTTTTTTTTTTTTATATAGCGCCAAATCACAACAAACAGTTGCCCCAAGGCGCTTTATATTGTAAGGCAAGGCCATACAACAATTATGTAAAACCCCAACGGTCAAAACGACCCCCTGTGAGCAAGCACTTGGCTACAGTGGGAAGGAAAAACTCCCTTTTAACAGGAAGAAACCTCCAGCAGAACCAGGCTCAGGGAGGGGCAGTCTTCTGCTGGGACTGGTTGGGGCTGAGGGAGAAAACCGGGAAAAAGACATGCTGTGGAGGGGAGCAGAGATCGATCACTAATGATTAAATGCAGAGTGGTGCATACAGAGCAAAAAGAGAAAGAAACAGTGCATCATAGGAACCCCCCAGCAGTCTACGTCTATAGCAGCATAACTAAGGGATGGTTCAGGGTCACCTGATCCAGCCCTAACTATAAGCTTTAGCAAAAAGGAAAGTTTTAAGCCTAATCTTAAAAGTAGAGAGGGTGTCTGTCTCCCTGATCTGAATTGGGAGCCGGTTCCACAGGAGAGGAGCCTGAAAGCCTGAAGCTTAATTTCCCGCCCGACCGCAGCCGTTCTGTTCCGAATAAATTTAGATGGCAGGCAAAACAGCGCAACCCGCCATTTGCCAGTGCTGTGTACGGCGAAATATCATCCAGTTCAACTTTTCCAAGGGTACCACCATGTTGAAATAAACTCTACGATGATGTCATTTGAACTAGCCAATTAGCGAGGAGATCCGGTGAAATATCGCTCAGTGCGTGTTTGCCGTATCCGGCAAAACATAACCTGCCTAAGAAAAAAAGAATATCAAAACAAAAATCCACACAAACCTGAGCGCTCCCATGCAAAGAGCTTTATTTAAACACCAATAGCAGTAGTGACATTTCGGACGCTGCCCTTCTGACTGGGGGATCCCGAGGTGTTCCCAGGCCAGTGTGGAGATATAATCTCTCCACCTAGTCCTGGGTCTTCCACTGTGTCTCCTCCCAGATGGACGTGCCTGGATCTCCTCCCAGATGGACGTGCCTGGAACACCTCCTTAGGGAGGCCCGGGGGCATCCTTACCGGATGACCGAACCACCTCAGCTGGCTCTTTTCAATGCGAAGGAGCACCGGCTCAACCCCGAGCTCCCCACAGATGACCAAACGTCTTACCCTATCTCTAAGGGAGACACCAGCCACCCTCCTGAGGAAGCCCATTTCGTCCGCTTGTACCTGCGATCTAGTTCTTTCGGTCATGATCCAACCTTCATGACCACAAGTGATAGTAGTAATGAAGATTGAGACTTCTTCTCAATCTTTGAGACTTGGATCAAGAGCTTCACCTTTTGACTCAGCTCCCTTTTCGTCACAATAGTACGATAGAGCGAATGCAATACCGCCCCTGCTGCACCGATTCTCCAGTCAATCTCACGCTCCATTGTTCTCTCACTCGTGAACAAGACCCCGAGGTACTTGACCTCCTTCACTTGGGTCAAGGCCGCATTCCCTTCCCAGAGTAAGCAATCCATCGGTTTCCTGCTGAGAACTGAGAATCTGATCTTATGGTTTACAAATTATTTTGACTATTAAACTTTATTTAAAAATGTTAATTGACTTAAAGTTAGTGGAACGAAACTTAATAGAAGCTAATGAGTTTCAAAGTTTGCTAAAAAGTTCATCTGCTGAAGAAAAAGTTAGTTTCACTAACTGGCTGTTAGCTGATGAACTAAATTGTGCTCCACACTGGTTCAAACTTCTCTTTCTCACTTGCATGATTTAAAAATGCATTTCAGTCCTGTAACGCTTATGATTTTTTTTTTTTTTTTTTTGCCCAAACATCAAAATACATACATTTAGAAGTATTTTCATCTGAGGCAATTTTGCAGCACTTTTGAAATAATGACCTTGTTGCAGGGATGTAATTGAAATGAACTGAGACTCATCCAGTCCTCGCCATTAAAGGTCTTGTTTTGCCAACATGCAGTATGCAGGGAACATACGAGTGTCCAGATTACCAATCTGCAGGTGAGAACTCCTGCTTCTTCAGCAAGAACCACACGTCTATCTGGGTCAGCTACATCCTGACCGTGGTGGCCTCCAACGCCCTCGGAAACACCACTTCAGACCCTCGAGAGGTGGACGTCATGAATATCAGTAAGCTGTTACTGCCAAAGGAACTAAATGATAGAAATGAATCACTGAGACACATAAATAACAGAAAGACAACGTTCTTTCTCATAGTTGCAGCATAATTACACTCCTTTGGTTTCAATATGCAAAAAACCCAAATTAATTATACACATTTTCATGATTACATTTATGTATTTATTTATATTAATTCTTGTGGTGTTTTTAATCATCCATATGGTTTTCTTCATTCATTTGAGCTCTGAACTGCGAATTCAAGCCAAAAAACAATCGCCTTTGTGCTTCAGTCTGTTGGTTTGTTGGGTGGACAAACTCAAAACTAATGAACCCATTTTCATGAAACTTTGTGAAAAGGTTACTGAAGCAGACTTTCTGTTGTCATGGTAATAAGTGATTGTGTACCAAAAATTGAAAATAAATAAAAATAATATTGGGTGTAGATTACGTGAGATAGAACAACCCTTTTTATTTTAAAAATAAAATGGCTAATTTCTCTGACACTAAGGTCAGATTTGGGATAAAAACTCTCTACCCAACACACCTGAGGCTGTACTGACTTGAACTCATTCAAATCACGTATCAAAACATACCTTTTAAGATATGTTAATGTATGTATTATTACTATTACTATTATTACTGACTGGGTTATAGCAGTGGGTAGATGGGTGGGACTCATTAGCCCTGTTAAGGCGGTCCACCTAGGGGAAGGAAAACCCTGATGTTAAACCCCCAGCCTGGGTTACTGGCCCCTGCCTCCAAGGAAGGTTCTTTAGCCAGAGGCTAGGAGAAGGTCACTCTGATGTAAAACCTACAGCCTGGTGGTCGCCACAGCCGTCTCAGCTTGTCTGTGCCACTGTGGAGTGCCACCTTGCCTAAAGAGTGGAATTGGTGTGCGTGAGCCGATCCCCACTTTAAGCAACGAGCGCAGGCGGGAAAGAAAGCGCTGCAGCGGTGGGAAGAGGCGAAAACAGCAGGTGCATGATGGCACTGGGAGCTGCAGTCTTGATCCTGCATGCAGGAGGCTCAGGAGCAATGGTCGTTTGATTGCTGACCCGAGACAACAGCATCATCCGGCAGGGCCCTGGGTGACCAAGCAGCCCTGTTTAGGGATAGCCCTGCTTGCTCCACATGGAGACAGACCTGGAAAAGGTGGTCTAAACATGGCTTGTCTCACTAGACCCGGTTGGCTCACCGCTGCCAACGGGCATCACTACACGCGGTGCGAAAAGAAAAACAAAGAACCTGAAAATTGCGTGCTGGAATGTACGCACGATGATGGACTCAGACAATAGCGATCGTCCTCGAAGACGCTCAGCCTTAGTCGCCAAAGAGCTAGCAAGGCTTGACATAGACATTGCTGCACTCAGCGAGGTGCGCTTTGCAGACCAAGGGTCACTCACCGAGGAAGGTACAGGCTACACACTGTTCTGGTCAGGGAAGGCTAAAGAAGATCGTCGACTCTCAGGGGTCGGGTTCATGATTAAGAGCGCCATAGCACATAGGTTACACAGTTTGCCAGTTGGACATTCTGACTGACTCATGTCACTCCGGCTCCCCATCAACAACAAGGATTTTGCCACTATTGTTAGTGTGTATGCCCGAACCATGCAGGCCGACATCGGAGTTAAGGAGGCTTTCTATAGCGATCTGCACAACCTTCTACAGCGCGTCGACACCCAGGACAAGCTCCTCATCATGGGAGATTTCAATGCCAGAGTGGGCCGCGACTCTAATGTATGGAAGGACATGCTAGGGAAACATGGCATAGGCAACTGTAACGACAATGGCCGCCTGCTGCTGGAGTTCTGCTCTGCACATGACTTGACGATCACCAACAGCCTGTTCCAACAGAAAGAGAGATTCAAAGCAACCTGGAGACACCCACGCTCCAAACACTGGCACCTTCTGGACTACGTTCTGACGCGACAGCGTGATAGAAGAGACGTACTACATACCAGGGTGATGCCTAGCGCGGATTGCTATACGGATCATCACTTGGTCCGTTCCAAGATTGCTTTCACCTTCAAGCCCCCTCCTAAGAAGAAAGGCCCACAGTTTAAGAAGCTACAAGTCCACAAGCTGCAAGACATAGACACAAAAATGGAGTTCCAGGCCAAACTAGAGGAGAGACTGGGTGGAGAAGAAGGCCTGCCTGACGACCCTGAACAACAGTGGATGAGATTAAAGACCATCCTTCAGGAGATAGCAGCAGAAGTAGTGGGCTTCTCAGCCAGGAAAAATAAAGACTGGTTTGATGAGTCTGATGCACAGATCCAGGAACTACTAGAAAAGAAACGTGCATGCCACAAGACTTTTTTAGCTAAACCTGATGACCACTCTGCCAAGACAGCTTACAGAAATGCCTGCTCCACACTGCAAAGCAAGCTCCGCATACTGCAGAACGACTGGTGGCTAGCTTTTGCGGAGAAGACACAACAACATGCCGATGCCGGAGACCTTAAGAACATCCATGGGCCAGCACATCAAGTGCAAGCACCCCTGCGCTCCTCAGACGGCTCCACCCTTCTGACAGACAAGGAAACCATTATGCAGCATTGGTCAGAACACTTTGAAAACCTCTTCAGTGACAAGCGCACTGTGCAAGAGTCATCAATCAAGAAGATTCCCCAGGTGGAGGTGAAATGGGAACTTGATAACCCCCCCCAACACTTGAAGAGATCCGAAAGGCCACCACGCAGCTGAATCCAGGGAAGTCTCCTGGCATAGATGGCATCCCAGCAGAGGTGTACCAAAATGGAGGTGAGGCAGTCCTCGACAAGCTTCAGATTCTCTTCTCCAGTTGCTGGGAAAAGGAAATGGTTCCACATGAAATTCGGGATGCGGTCATTGTCTCCCTGTACAAGAACAAGGGCGACAAGTCCGACTGTTGTAATTACCGGGGCATCACTCTCCTCTCAATAGCAGGTAAGATTTTGGCTCGAGTGCTGCTCAACAGGCTTACCCCTACCATAGCGCATGAAAATACTCCAGAGAGTCAGTGCGGATTTCGGGCCAACAGGGGAACCACCGACATGATCTTCGTCCTGAGACAGATCCAGGAGAAGTGCAGAGAACAGAACATGGCCCTTCATAGATGGGACAAGTGAAGTACAACGGGATTCTGTCCGGCAGCTTCCCCATCTCAAATGGTGTCAAACAAGGTTGCATCCTCGCGCCCACTCTGTTCTCCATCTTTTTTAGCATGATGCTTCGTGAGGCCAAAGAAGACTTGACAGATGGCATCTATATCCGCTTCAGAACCGACGGAAGTCTGTTTAACTTGCGGCGCCTTCTGTCCCACACCAAGATCACAGAACAGCTAATCATGGAGCTGCTCTTCGCAGATGACTGTGCCCTCGTCGCCCATACGAAGCAAGCCTTGCAGTACATTGTCAACTGTTTTGCTGAAGCAGCAAGAGCCTTCGGCCTCACCGTCAGCCTGAGAAAGACAGAAGTGCTATATCAACCGGTCCCCCATACAGCATATACCCCACCCCAAATCAACATCGAGGGTACCAGCCTGAATGCAGTAGAGCACTTCACGTATCTCGGTAGTGTTATCTCAAACGGCGCATCTGTTGCCAAGGACCTAGACAGTCGCCTTGCCAAGGCCAGCAGTTCTTTTGGTCGACTCTCAAAGAAAGTCTGGCAGAATCATGCACTGCGCCTTTCCACAAAAGTGCAGGTCTACAGAGCCATTGTGGTCCCTACCCTCCTGTATGGAGCTGAAACCTGGGTTCTGTATCGCCAGCAGATCAGATTACTGGAACGCTTTCATCAGCGTTGTCTCCGAAACATCTTCAGGATCAAGTGGCAGGACTACGTCTCAAATGAGGACATCCTTACCAGAGCCAAATTGCCCAGCATGGAGTCTATTATACTCAAACAACAGCTTCGTTGGGCAGGCCACGTAGCCAGGATGGATGATACACGCATGCCGAAATTAATTCTCTTTGGCGAGCTCAAGGAAGGGAGACGAAACCAAGGGGCCCCCAAAAAGCGCTATAAGGACCAGCTGAAGAAACAGCTCTCCCTTGCAGGCATTCAGCATCAGTCATGGCAGCATCTAGCTACAGATAGACTCAGCTGGCATTCCAGCATCAAATCCGCCAGCCTGAAGTTTGAGGCAGAAAGAAGTGAGGCCTCACACCAGAAGTGTCAAAGACAGAAAGAGCGGGCAGCAGCACAAGCCCAACCTACTCAAGTGTTCATTTGCCCCAAGTGTAACAGGTCTTGTGCATCCCGCATCGGACTTTTCAGCCACCAGAGGGCTTGTAGAAAATAAACTAAAAAAAAAAAGGCGGAGGAGTTCCGGGGGTCACGTGACCAGGATCGCAGCTTAGAAGAGAAGCTGTGTGTTAGTTTTCAACAAATAACCCTAACAAATTACCAACAGGTTTAGAGAAACGACAAAAAACTGCTATGTCAAAGAACACCGCTGTGAAAGAGTGTGAAATCTTCACTCGTGGACGTAAAACAACCTCAAAAGCAACTACTTCATGCCCCTCGACTAGCACGGGTGCTAGCATGGAGAGCGCAGCTAGCATGGGCAGCATTGAGGATGTAATGGAGGAGCTCAGGTCACTTCGGTCAGACTTTGGAGGTAAATTGGATAATATCGGCACAAAACTGACTGGGGTGGCAGATTCTTTAACGTCGCTGGAGAATAAAGTGACTGAGATAAAACAAGACGTGACGAATAATACAGCCCGCATTGAAGAGGCCGAGGCCCGCATCGCAGACACAGAAGGAGCGCTGGAAGCTGCCGAAAAAACTTTGGAACCAGCTGCTAAACGAATCGCCCTGCTAGAGATAAAAGCAGACGATCTGGAGAACAGGGGCAGTAGAAAAAACATACGTGTATTTGGCATACGAGAGGGGGCAGAAGGGACACAGTCTCTTATCGAGTTCATGACCGACATGTTTCCCAAGTGGTTGGGGTTATCCCCTCAAAAGTCATTTACCCTGGAGCGGGTTCACTGTACACTAGCCTCGGGAAAACCAAATCAAAACAGAGCAGTGTTGGTCCGGTTCCTAAGTCTTCAGGACAAGGAGTTTGTCTATTGGGAAATAAGGAAAAAGGACATTACACATGAAGGACTCAAGATAAGTGTTGCACAAGATTTTTCCGCCGAGACGCTCCGTACTCGGCGAAGCTTCCACCCGGTAATAAAGCGCTTTATTGATATCAACGCCTTCCGCGGATTTCAATATAATCCCTGTAAACTCAGGATCCTGCACGGCGGCAAGATGCAACTTTTCTCTACACCACAAGAGGCTGAACTGTTTTACAAGACTCTTCCACAAGCGACGGAGGGGGATAGAGATGAATAAACACGTCCACAGACTGTACAGCCCAGCACAGACTGAGGGGGGAAAAAAAAAAAAGGATGTGGAACAGCTACACTTCTACTCAACAACAGGTGAATAACTATATTTTGTGGTACTACTAAGTTGTATAGCATCAAAAATGATGGTTTAATAATTTTGTTTGTGCTGATGTTTGCAGTTTTTGTAAAAAAAAAAAAAAAAAGTATATATATTTGTAAGGGTTAATCAAACAATTTCTAAACTACACGGTGGTTGAAGGTTTGGTTTTGGTGTTAGTGAGGCCTTACTGACCAGTTGCTCCTCAAGTTGAGGATCAACATCCCTATAACTATTTAGTTCTAAGGGGGGAGGGTTTACACTCCACAGGAGGGAATGCAGGGGTTCAATGGGAAATTGTTCAGGTTAAGGTTGTGTTTAACATTAAGTTTTAGTGTGTGTGAAAGAATGTGTATACTTGCATCTCCTTGGTAATTTTAAATCACATATTTTATTATTATTTTTATTTATACCAGTCCTATTTAGATGGTATAATGGAATCGTATGGAAAGGATAAAAGAGGGAAGTAGTTTGAATGCAAATATTTTAAGTTGGAATGTCAGGGGAATGAGAAAATTTCTTAAAGTAAAGAAGATACTAAACAGGATTAAGTGTCTAAAATCTAAGATTGTCTTCATACAAGAATCACATTTGATTGCATCCGATATACAAACATTGACTAGACGATGGCCAGGACAAGTATTTCAGGCCTCCTATACCAGTCATGCTAGGGGTGTTGTAATTTTAATTCATAAATCAATATCTTTTCAAACTCTAAAAATTATAAAAGATCCAGGAGGGAGATACATTATCATTCAGGGTAATATTTTTAAACAAAAAATAAATCTTATAAATATATATGGACCAAATGAGGACTGCCCGTCCTTCTTTGAGAGATTGTTTTTAACTGTCTCTGCCCTAGAAGGCCTATATATTATAGGAGGGGATATTAATTGTACTTTGGACCCATATTTGGACAGATCTACCCAAGTTGACAATACACATATAAAAACTAGAAAAATACTTCAAGAATATATGCATGATCTGAGAATAGTTGATATCTGGAGGGTTAGGAATCCCAACATTAGACAATATTCACGTTATTCAAGCTCCTATAAAAATCATTCGCGCATTGATTACTTCCTAATATCTACTGAATTGGAACCTCAAGTTAAAGATTGCTGTTATAATAGTATTGTGATAAGTGATCATGCAGCGGTCTCTATGAAAATAAAATTGAGAAACAATGGAAATCTTCCAAGGTAGAGATTTCAAGCATTTTTGTTGAAAGACCAAACTTTTGTTCATTTTGTAGAAAACTCCACAGATAAATATTTTCAACTAAATAATGAAGAAACCACAGCGAGTATTAGGTGGGAAGCCTATAAAGCTTAAATAAGGGGAGAGATCATAAGTTACACTGCTACCCCAAAAAAAAAAAACGTAACCAAGAAATTCAATCATTGGAAAAGGACATCAAAGCCCTAGAGAATAAATTTTACAATAATAGTGACCCAAGTGATCTTAACAAGTTAAATGTCATGAGAGCTAAATATGATGAATTGACATCTGATAAAGTGGCAAAGAGCTTAATGTGGACCAAACAAACATATTATGATCAGGGAGAAAAAGCGGGTAAACTGCTGGCTTGGAGGGTTAAAAAAATACAGGCAGAGAGAACAATCTTTAGCATAAAATCCACTTCAGAGGAGTTGACTTATGATCCAGTAGAGATCAATAAAAGATTCAGGGCATTTTACGAGCTATTATATAAGTCAGAATGTAGTGATAATGATGAAGCTCAAGACACATTTTTAAACAAATTGCAATTTCAAATACTATCCGAAGAAGATAAAATAGCTCTCGATAGCCTATTGACTATAACTGACATACTAGAAGCAATAGGAGAGATGAATAGTGGCAAAGCACCTGGGCCCGACGGGTTCCCAATAGAGTTTTACAAAGCATTTAAAGACAAGCTTGTTGGGGAAAGTGTAGTGACAGGGACCCACAACAGGGGGCGCAAATGAACGGTCAATAGATGAGCCAAAAGGTAACAATTTAATGTTGTGAATGTGCACAACGATTATACAGACAATCACAGAATCTGATAGCAGTCAATACACAAAGGTGACGTGTGGGCAGGCTCGAGGATAGAAGACGTCTGTCCTGAGAAGAGCCGGAACCACATGATTTCCACCGCCACCGAACCTGGTGAATACTGGAGCCGCCAAGTCCCGAATTCCCAGGTGATCACCGTCCCCGACTGTCGGATCTGGTACTGCTGGCGAGGAGCACAAACAGTGAGATGTGGGTGTGTGCACACCCAGTAACAAAAACAGTCAGAAGGTGGAAAGTCACCTCCACCTCTAATCACACACTCGTGCAGCTCCTGTTAAATCACTTATCTGGCTGGAGTGTGAAGCGAAGCCGTCGCTGATCACACTTTACACCGATCCCACAGATAAGGAAACACCACAGGAATACGGCTGCAAAGAAGTTCAGATTATTACTCAGTGTTTAAGTCAGCAGAGACAATTACCTTCACGGGTAGATGATATCTCGGCAGCGAGGTGGAGATGATGTCCGGCTTTTATGGAGTGGATTGATGAAGTGGAGATGGGTGACAGCTGTCATGAGTTGATGAGTGACAGCTGTCAACCTCAGCTGTGTCCGTGGCGGCAGCGCCCTCTCGTGCCTGAAGCCCGCACTTCAGGCAGGGCGCCCTCTGGTGGTGGGCCAGCAGTACCCCCTCTTCTGGCGGCCCACACAACAGGACCCCCCCCCCCCCCCTCAACCAGGCTTGTTCGGGTGACGGTGGTAGAAGTCGGCCAGGAGGGCCGAGTCCAAGATGAAGCTCCTCTTCACCCAGGAGCGTTCCTCTGGTCCATACCCCTCCCAGTCCACCAAATACTGAAACCCCCGGCCCTTACGACGGACGTCCAGGAGCCTGCGCACTGTCCATGCAGGCTCCCCGTCGATGATCCGGGCAGGAGGCGGTGCCGGTCCAGGAGTGCAGAGGGTGAAGGTGTGGTATGGCTTGACACGTGAGACATGAAAGACCGGGTGGATCCGCAGTGAAGCTGAAGCTACCAGCTTCACTGCGGCCGGACTGAGGACTTTGAGGATCTGGAATGGTCCAATGTAACGTTCCTTCAGCTTAGGGGAGTTCACTTGTAAGGGGATGTCCTTCGTTGATAGCCATACCTCCTGCCCGGGCTGGTAAGCAGGGGCCGGGGAACGCCGGCAGTCTGCATGGGCCTTAGCCCTCATCCGGGCCTTCAACAAGGCAGAGCGGGCGGTGCGCCAGACCCGTCGGCATCTTCGCAGGTGGGCCTGGACCGAGGGCACACCGACCTCTCCCTCCACCACGGGGAACAGTGGGGGCTGATACCCCAGACACACTTCGAACGGGGAGAGGCCGGTGGCAGAGGACACCTGGCTGTTATGGGCGTACTCGATCCAGGCCAGATGGTCACTCCAGGCCGACGGGTGCGCGGACGTGACGCAGCGGAGGGCCTGTTCAAGTTCTTGGTTGGCCCGCTCTGCCTGTCCGTTCGTCTGAGGATGATACACGGACGAGAGGCTCACGCTGGCCCCCAGTTCCCTGCAGAAACTCCTCCACACCTGGGAGGAGAACTGAGGACCACGGTCCGAGACGATGTCCGCTGGTATCCCATGCAGACGCACGACGTGGCGGACCAGGAGGTCTGCTGTCTCCTGGGCCGCTGGGAGCTTCGGGAGGGCACGAAGTGGGCCGCCTTGGAGAATCGGTCCACTATCGTGAAGATGGTCATCATGCCCTGGGACGGTGGGAGACCCGTGACAAAGTCCAGGCCAATGTGGGACCAGGGGCAATGAGGCACCGGTATAGGCTGCAGAAGGCCTTCTGTCTTCGTGTGGTCTGCCATGCCCCTGGCACAAGTGGTACAGGCCTGGACATACTCCCGGACGTCGGCCTCCATAGACGCCCACCAGAAGCGCTGCCGGACAACTGCCACGGTCCTTTGCACCCCCGGGTGACAGGAGAGCTTGGAACCGTGACAGAAGTCCAAGACTGCAGCTCTGGCCTCTGGTGGGACGTATAAACGGTTCTTCGGACCGGTTCCTGGGTCCGGGCTCCGTGCCAGGGCCTCCCGGACGGTCTTCTCCACGTCCCAGGTGAGGGTGGCCACGATAGTGGACTCAGGAATGATGGACTCCGGTGGATCCGACAGCTCCGTCTTGACTTCATCTTCGTGTACACAGGACAAGGCATCCGATCTCTGGTTCTGGTCCCGGGGCGATAGGTGCCCGAATAACAGTGACCAGCGGGCTTGCCTGGGGTTCAGCCGCTTGGCGGTCCTGATATACTCCAGGTTCCGATGGTCAGTGAAAACCGTGAACAGCACAGACGCTCCCTCCAACAGGTGTCTCCACTCCTCAAGAGCCTCTTTCACCGCAAGGAGTTCTCGATTGCCGACATCATAGTTCCGTTCAGCTGGGGTCAACCTGCGAGAAAAGTAGGCACACGGGTGAAGAACCTTATCGGT
Source organism: Thalassophryne amazonica (assembly GCF_902500255.1). Taxonomy (NCBI): domain Eukaryota; kingdom Metazoa; phylum Chordata; class Actinopteri; order Batrachoidiformes; family Batrachoididae; genus Thalassophryne; species Thalassophryne amazonica. The sequence goes on from NC_047107.1 coordinate 97,838,633, forward strand.
CTCACCGCTCTGGGATAGCACGGCTCCTATCCCTGAGTCAGAGGCGTCCACTTCAACCACAAACTGGCGGCTAGGGTTGGGCTGCACCAGAACTGGTGCAGATGAGAACCGGCGTTTCAACTCCTCGAACGCGGCTTTGCACCGATCCGACCAGGTGAAGGGGACTTTTGGAGAGGTCAGGGCTGTCAGGGAGCTAACTACCTGACTGTAGCCCTTAATGAACCTCCTGTAGAAATTTGCAAAGCCGAGGAACTGTTGCAGCTTCCTACGGCTTGTTGGTTGGGGCCAATCTCTCACCGCCGCAACCTTGGCCGGATCAGGGGCGACGGAGTTGGAGGAGATGATGAATCCCAGGAAGGACAAAGAGGTGCGGTGAAACTCACACTTCTCGCCCTTCACAAACAGCCGGTTCTCCAACAACCGCTGCAGGACCTGACGTACATGCTGGACATGAGTCTCAGGGTCCGGGGAAAAGATGAGTATGTCATCCAGATATACGAAGACGAATCGGTGCAGGAAGTCCCGCAAGACGTCGTTTACCAATGCTTGGAACGTCGCGGGGGCGTTAGTGAGGCCGAACGGCATGACCAGGTACTCAAAATTACCTAATGGGGTGTTAAATGCCGTCTTCCATTCGTCTCCCTTCCGGATCCGAACCAGGTGATATGCATTCCTAAGGTCCAGTTTGGTGAAAATTTGGGCTCCATGCAGGGGCATGAACACTGAATCCAACAGGGGTAAAGGGTATCGATTACGAACCGTTATGTCGTTCAGCCCCCTGTAATCAATGCATGGACGGAGTCTGCCATCTTTCTTGCCCACAAAAAAGAAACCTGCACCCATCGGGGAGGTGGAATTCCGGATCAGCCCGGCAGCTAATGAGTCCCGGATGTAGGTCTCCATTGATTCGCGCTCAGGACGTGAGAGATTGTACAGCCTGCTGGACGGGAACTCAACGCCCGGGACCAAATCAATGGCACAATCTTACGGACGGTGCGGGGGAAGGGTGACCGCCAGATCCTTGCTGAAGACGTCAGCAAGATCGTGGTACTCAACCAGCACCGCCGTCAGATTGGGAGGGAATTTTAACCTCCTCATTAGCATTTACACCGGGAGGAACCGAGGATCCTAAACAATTCCGGTGGCAGATTTCGCTCCACTGAGCCACAACCCCAGACGGCCAATCAATCTGGGGATTGTGTTTAATCATCCATGGGAAGCCCAAAATCACGCGGGAGGTAGAAGGAGTTACAAAAAACTCAATCTTCTCCCGGTGATTCCCAGACACTACCAGGGTTACCGGTAGTGTCTTGTGTGTGATAAAAGGGAGAAGAGTGCCATCTAGTGCTTGCACCTTCACTGGCGAAGAAAGCGCCACCAGAGGGAGCCCTACCTCCCTTGCCCATCTGCTATCCAGCAGATTCCCTTCTGACCCCGTGTCCACCAGTGCTGGGGCTTGAAGGGTTAAATCCCCGCTCAGGATTGTAACTGGGAGTCATGTTGAAAGATGTGTATGACCCACGTGAATGTTTTGACCCCCCCTCAGCCCAGTCTCTAAGGGCGGGCGTTTGTGTTTTGACCGTTTGAGGCAGTCTCTCTGCTGATGTTCACTCGAGCCGCAGACATATCACTCCCCGCGGACCAGCCTCCTCTGTCTGAATGTGGCCCTGCTCGTGTCCCTAGCATCGTCAGCAGGGGGAGCTGTAGCCACACGGAGCGCTGTGGCTGTGGAGCGTGGGGAAGACGGCTCCCTTTCAGACCCGGGAGGAAGAGGGACGGCTTGTGCCTGACCACGCCCTTCGCCTCACTCCCGTCGGCGTTCTTCTAACCAATTGTCCAATCGTATAACCAAATCGATAAGCTCAGCCAAATCCCGCGGTTCCTCCTTAGCCACCAGGTGCTCCTTCAGGATCGACGACAGTCCGTTTATGAAGGCGGCACGAAGCGCAGTCATATTCCAGCCGGATCTTGCAGCCGTGATGCGGAAGTCGACTGCATATTCGGCTGCGTTCCGGCGCCCCTGTCTCATTGACAGCAGCACGGTAGACACGGTTTCGCCTCTGTTAGGGTGATCAAACACAGCTCTGAGCTCCCTCACAAACCCAGTATAAGAGGCAAGGAGCCGTGAACTTTGCTCCCAAAGCGCTGTAGCCCAAGCGCGTGCCTCACCTCGAAGCAAATTAATCACGTAAGCCACCTTGCTGGCGTCAGACGCGTACATCACGGGACGCTGTGCAAAGACGAGCGAACACTGCATAAGAAAGTCCGTGCACGTCTCCACACAACCTCCGTACGGCTCTGGGGGGCTTATGTATGCTTCAGGGGATGGTGGGGGGGGGGTCGTTGAATGACCAGTGGAATGTTTGTATTCGGCACCTGGTCGGCAGGAGGAGGAGCTGCAGCAGCACCCTGATCGCGCGCTTCCACCTGCGCGGTGAGAGCCTCCATCCTGCGATTAAGGATGAGGTTTTGCTCGGTCATCAGGTCCATCCGAGCGGTAAAGGCGGTGAGGATGTGCTGCAACTCACCAATCACGCCTCCAGCTGACGCCTGTGCACCCTGCTCTTCCATTGGCTGTCCAACAGATGGTTGACGCCCCTCGGGATCCATGACATTGGCCGAGATATCCTGTTGGGGAAAGTGTAGTGACACGGATCCACAACAGGGGGCGCAAATGAACAGTCAATAGATGAGCCAAAAGGTAACAATTTAATGTTGTGAATGTGCACAACGAATATACAGACAATCTCAGAATCTGATAGCAGTCAATACACAAAGGTGACGTGTGGGCAGGCTCGAGGATAGAAGACGTCTGTCCTGAGAAGAGCCGGAACCACACGATTTCCACCGCCACCGAACCTGGTGAATACTGGAGCCGCCAAGTCCCGAATTCCCAGGTGATCACCGTCCCCGACTGTCGGATCTGGTACTGCTGGCGAGGAGCACAAACAGTGAGATGTGGGTGTGTGCACACCCAGTAACAAAAACAGTCAGAAGGTGGAAAGTCATCTCCACCTCTAATCACACACTCGTGCAGCTCCTGTAAAATCACTTATCTGGCTGGAGTGTGAAGCGAAGCCGTCGCTGATCACACTTTACGCCAATCCCACAGATAAGGAAACGCCACAGGAATACGGCTGCAAAGAAGTTCAGATTATAAGCGTAAATTTGGTAAGATTGTAATTCACGTCGGCAGTAATGACACCCGGTTACGCTAATCGGAGGTCACTAAAATTAACATTAAATCGGTGTGTAACTTTGCAAAAACAATGTCGGACTCTGTAGTTTTCTCTGGGCCCCTCCCCAATCAGACCGGGAGTGACATGTTTAGCCGCATGTTCTCCTTGAATTGCTGGCTGTCTGAGTGGTGTCCAAAAAATGAGGTGGGCTTCATAGATAATTGGCAAAGCTTCTGGGGAAAACCTGGTCTTGTTAGGAGAGACGGCATCCATCCCACTTTGGATGGAGCAGCTCTCATTTCTAGAAATCTGGCCAATTTTCTTAAATCCTCCAAACCGTGACTATCCAGGGTTGGGACCAGGAAGCAGAGTTGTAGTCTTACACACCTCTCTGCAGCTTCTCTCCCCCTGCCATCCCCTCATTACCCCATCCCCGTAGAGACGGTGCCTGCTCCCAGACTACCAATAACCAGCAAAAATCTATTTAAGCATAAAAATTCAAAAAGAAAAAATAATATAGCACCTTCAACTGCACCACAGACTAAAACAGTTAAATGTGGTCTATTAAACATTAGGTCTCTCTCTTCTAAGTCCCTGTTGGTAAATGATATAATAATTGATCAACATATTGATTTATTCTGCCTTACAGAAACCTGGTTACAGCAGGATGAATATGTTAGTTTAAATGAGTCAACACCCCCGAGTCACACTAACTGTCAGAATGCTCGTAGCACGGGCCGGGGCGGAGGATTAGCAGCAATCTTCCATTCCAGCTTATTAATGAATCAAAAACCCAGACAGAGCTTTAATTCATTTGAAAGCTTGACTCTTAGTCTTGTCCATCCAAATTGGAAGTCCCAAAAACCAGTTTTATTTGTTATTATCTATCGTCCACCTGGTCGTTACTGTGAGTTTCTCTGTGAATTTTCAGACCTTTTGTCTGACTTAGTGCTTAGCTCAGATAAGATAATTATAGTGGGCGATTTTAACATCCACACAGATGCTGAGAATGACAGCCTCAACACTGCATTTAATCTATTATTAGACTCTATTGGCTTTGCTCAAAAAGTAAATGAGTCCACCCACCACTTTAATCATATCTTAGATCTTGTTCTGACTTATGGTATGGAAATAGAAGACTTAACAGTATTCCCTGAAAACTCCCTTCTGTCTGATCATTTCTTAATAACATTTACATTTACTCTGATGGACTACCCAGCAGTGGGGAATAAGTTTCATTACACTAGAAGTCTTTCAGAAAGCGCTGTAACTAGGTTTAAGGATATGATTCCTTCTTTATGTTCTCTAATGCCATATACCAACACAGTGCAGAGTAGCTACCTAAACTCTGTAAGTGAGATAGAGTATCTCGTCAATAGTTTTACATCCTCATTGAAGACAACTTTGGATGCTGTAGCTCCTCTAAAAAAGAGAGCTTTAAATCAGAAGTGCCTGACTCCGTGGTATAACTTAAACTCGTAGCTTAAAGCAGATAACCTGTAAGTTGGAGAGGAAATGGGAGGAAATGGCGTCTCACTAATTTAGAAGATCTTCACTTAGCCTGGAAAAAGAGTCTGTTGCTCTATAAAAAAAAGCCCTCCGTAAAGCTAGGACATCTTTCTACTCATCACTAATTGAAGAAAATAAGAACAACCCCAGGTTTCTTTTCAGCACTGTAGCCACGCTGACAAAGAGTCAGAGCTCTATTGAGCTCAGTATTCCATTAACTTTAACTAGTAATGACTTCATGACTTTCTTTGCTAACAAAATTTTAACTATTAGAGAAAAAATTACTCATAACCATCCCAAAGACGTATCGTTATCTTTGGCTGCTTTCAGTGATGCCGGTATTTGGTTAGACTCTTTCTCTCCGATTGTTCTGTCTGAGTTATTCTCATTAGTTACTTCATCCAAACCATCAACATGTTTATTAGACCCCATTCCTACCAGGCTGCTCAAGGAAGCCCTACCATTATTTAATGCTTCGATCTTAAATATGATCAATCTATCTTTGTTAGTTGGCTATGTACCACAGGCTTTTAAGGTGGCAGTAATTAAACCATCACTTAAAAAGCCATCACTTGACCCAGCTATCTTAGCTAATTATAGGCCAATCTCCAACCTTCCTTTCCTCTCAAAAATTCTTGAAAGGGTAGTTGTAAAACAGCTAACTGATCATCTGCAGAGGAATGGTCTATTTGAAGAGTTTCAGTCAGGTTTTAGAATTCATCATAGTACAGAAACAGCATTAGTGAAGGTTACAAATGATCTTCTTATGGCCTCGGACAGTGGACTCATCTCTGTGCTTGTTCTGTTAGACCTCAGTGCTGCTTTTGATACTGTTGACCATAAAATTTTATTACAGAGATTAGAGCATGCCATAGGTATTAAAGGCACTGCGCTGCGGTGGTTTGAATCATATTTGTCTAATAGATTACAATTTGTTCATGTAAATGGGGAATCTTCTTCACAGACTAAAGTTAATTATGGAGTTCCACAAGGTTCTGTGCTAGGACCAATTTTATTCACTTTATACATGCTTCCCTTAGGCAGTATTATTAGACGGTATTGCTTAAATTTTCATTGTTACGCAGATGATACCCAGCTTTATCTATCCATGAAGCCAGAGGACACACACCAATTAGCTAAACTGCAGGATTGTCTTACAGACATAAAGACATGGATGACCTCTAATTTCCTGCTTTTAAACTCAGATAAAACTGAAGTTATTGTACTTGGCCCCACAAATCTTAGAAACATGGTGTCTAACCAGATCCTTACTCTGGATGGCATTACCCTGACCTCTAGTAATACTGTGAGAAATCTTGGAGTCATTTTTGATCAGGATATGTCATTCAAAGCGCATATTAAACAAATATGTAGGACTGCTTTTTTGCATTTACGCAATATCTCTAAAATCAGAAAGGTCTTGTCTCAGAGTGATGCTGAAAATCTAATTCATGCATTTATTTCCTCTAGGCTGGACTATTGTAATTCATTATTATCAGGTTGTCCTAAAAGTTCCCTAAAAAGCCTTCAGTTAATTCAAAATGCTGCAGCTAGAGTACTAACGGGGACTAGAAGGAGAGAGCATATCTCACCCATATTGGCCTCTCTTCATTGGCTTCCTGTTAATTCTAGAATAGAATTTAAAATTCTTCTTCTTACTTATAAGGTTTTGAATAATCAGGTCCCATCTTATCTTAGGGACCTCGTAGTACCATATCACCCCAATAGAGCGCTTCGCTCTCAGACTGCAGGCTTACTTGTAGTTCCTAGGGTTTGTAAGAGTAGAATGGGAGGCAGAGCCTTCAGCTTTCAGGCTCCTCTCCTGTGGAACCAGCTCCCAATTCAGATCAGGGAGACAGACACCCTCTCTACTTTTAAAATTAGGCTTAAAACTTTCCTTTTTGCTAAAGCTTATAGTTAGGGCTGGATCAGGTGACCCTGAACCATCCCTTAGTTATGCTGCTATAGACGTAGACTGCTGGGGGGTTCCCATGATGCACTGTTTCTTTCTCTTTTTGCTCTGTATGCACCACTCTGTATTTAATCATTAGTGATCGATCTCTGCTCCCCTCCACAGCATGTTTTTTTCCTGGTTCTCTCCCTCAGCCCCAACCAGTCCCAGCAGAAGACTGCCCCTCCCTGAGCCTGGTTCTGCTGGAGGTTTCTTCCTGTTAAAAGGGAGTTTTTCCTTCCCACTGTAGCCAAGTGCTTGCTCACAGGGGGTCGTTTTGACCGTTGGGGTTTTACATAATTATTGTATGGCCTTGCCTTACAATATAAAGCGCCTTGGGGCAACTGTTTGTTGTGATTTGGCGCTATATAAAAAAACTGATTGATTGATTGATTGATTGATTATTACTCAATGTTTAAGTCAGCAGAGACAATTACCTTCACAGATAGATGATATCTCGGCAGCGAGGTGGAGATGACGTCCGGCTTTTATGGAGTGGATTGATGAAGTGGAGATGGGTGACAGCTGTCATGAGTTGATGAGTGACAGCTGTCAACCCCGGCTGTGTCCGTGGCGGCAGCGCCCTCTCGTGCCTGAAGCCCGCACTTCAGGCAGGGCGCCCTCTGGTGGTGGGCCAGCAGTACCCCCTCTTCTGGCGGCACACACAACAAAGCTAGTACAGCCTCTCTTTAATATGTTTAATGAATCATTTGAGTGCGGCATTCTCCCAGACTCACTAAGATTAGCCACAATAACCCTTATTTTAAAACCAAACAAACCCCCAGCAGAGTGCTCATCGTATAGAGGGATTAGTCTGATGGGGTGTGATACGAAAATACTGTGTAAGATTATCACTAAAAGATTGGACAAATACGTACCAAAATTGGTTATAGATGATCAGCAAAGTTTTATTAAAAATTGACAGGGCTATCACAATATTAGACGAGTTTTAAATATAATACATGCGAAACACAGTACTAAGGATACAGTAATGTTAGCAGTGGATGCTTGTCAAGCATTCGATAGAATAGAATGGAAGTATCTCTTAAGCCTGCTTTCAAGATATGGCCTAGGCCCAACATTTATTCAATGGATAAGATTACTGTATACGAATCCAACTGCACAAATCTTACCTAACAATAACGTTTCAAAACCCTTCAACCTGCAACGCTCAACCCGACAGGGCTGTCCGCTCTCACCGTTGCTGTTCATACTAGCTATAGAACCTCTGGCGATGGCTGCACGACAAAATACAGGAATAGCAGGTGTTAGCATTGGCGAGAGCAATCACCTTATTTCATTATTTGCAGACAACATAATATTTTTTCTGACAAATCTCAAAAACTCTATCCCTAATCTGATGAGTGTAATTGAAGACTTTGGGTTTTTTTCTGGATATAAAATAAATAATACAAAGTTAGTAATTATGTTTCTTAATGAGGAGGAGAGGAGAAAAGCTATTGTGAATACTCAGTTCACAATAGTGCAGGAAGGATTTACGTACCTAGGTATTAAAATTACACCAGATTTAAAAAAAATAGTCCCCGCAAATTATAACGCCCTGGTGGATGACATATCGGGTGCATTGAAAAGATGGTCAAATTTACCAATATCTATGATAGGACGAATTAATATTTTAAAAATGACAATCTTACCTAAATTCCTGTACTACTTTCAGACAATTCCCCTGCCATTACCACATTCTTTTTTTGACAACTTGAATAAAGAATTTAGTCGATTTGTTTGGAACAATAGGAAAGCAAGACTTTGTTTTAAACTCCTCTACCTGCCCTATGAAAGAGGAGGCCTCCAACTCCCCAATCTTAGATGGTATTACATGGCTGCCCAGCTAGCTTCGGCTGCACAATATTTCTGCGTAACTCCACCTCCAGCCTGGGTGACAATTGAGCAAGAGTCTGTTCCCAATCTACCATTGTCTAGTTATCTATATTCTTCAGATGTTAAAACTCTTCGAAAACATACAAAAAATCCGTTCCTTAAAAATACAGTATCAGTGTGGCACACAGCTCATAAACCGCCAATCTCCCAGTTTACACCAATTTGGGGAAATGACCAGTTTACCCCTGGAGCAAAAGATGGAGGGTTCAGACTATGGAACACTAAGGGTATCAGGACAATAAAAGACCTATATACTGGGGGTGAGTTGCTCACATTTACCGAATTATGTGAAAAATACCAGGTTCCCTCAAAACATTTCTTTAAATATTTACAGGTTAAAAGCTACGTATCATCTAGAGTTAAAATTATTATGAAACTTCCTCCTCTTTCACTGATAGACGAAATTGCATTTAAACCACAGAAAGGACTATTGTCCAGATATTACAAATTATTAATGTCTAACTCTAGGGAATGTTCAATAGAGAAATTGAATGCCTGGAAATATGACATACAAGACAAAATAAAGGAGTTGGAATGGAGTGAGGCATGTTTAAAAGCTCAAAAACAGACAATAAACACACAACTAAATTTAGTGCAATATAAATGGCTTACAAGAGTCTACATAACCCCCGCCAAACTTCATCATATGTCTAGTAATATCCCTGATACATGCACTAAGTGTTTGAATGATAAGGGTACGCTTATTCATTGTTTATGGGAATGTTCAAAAATCCAGAAATTCTGGATTGAAGTTGTCAACTGTTTGTCACAAGCATTTAATGTGAAAATCCCTCTTTGTGCTAAACTTTGTATATTGGGAATATACCCGGAGGGTTTCAAACAAACAAACAGATTGAACTACTGGACATTGGACTTTTACACACCAGAAGAGCTATTGCTTTATGTTGGAAGAACGTGGATGCTCCTTCTTTAAAATTATGGACAAAGGAACTTTCAGAGTGTGTTGGATTGGAGAAATTAACATATATTATCAAAGGACGTCAGCAGGACTTTTATTCTTTTTGGAAACCTTATATAAATATTATAGAATCAGATAAATAGAGTTGTGAAACCTATTTACTATATTTGATGTTTACTGTTTAGTTATTTTATTATTATTTACATTTATTTTGTTATTTAATTGAACACTATAAGTTGATACGCTTTAAATACATCTGTAAGCCTTTTACTAACTGTATTTTGTTTCTGGGGTCCTCTTTGTGTAAATTTGCCAGGGATGTGTGAGTGTGTGTGAATGATTGCAATTTGTGTTATGTTCAAATGTTCATGTTTGTACAAATTAAAACTTGTTTAAAATCAATACAAAAACAATTTGAGAAAAAAAAAGGCCTTCCCACTATCCTCGCAAGCGAGGAAACTGCCAACAACTACAACCCCAATTCCAATGAAGTTGGGACATTGCGTAAAATGTAAATAAAAACAGAATACATTGATTTGCAAATTCTCTTCAACCTGTGTTCATTGAATACACCACAAAGACAAGATATTTAATGTTCAAACTGATAAACCTTATTGTTTATGTGCAAACTTTTGCTCATTTTGAAATGGATACCTGCAACATGTTTCAAAAAAGCTGGGACAGTGGTATGTTTGCCACTGTGTTACATCACCTTTCCTTCTAACAACACTCAATAAGCGTTTGGGAACTGAGGACACTAATTGTTGAAGCTTTGTAAGTGGAATTCTTTCACATTCTTGCTCGATGTACGACTTCAGCTGTTCAACAGTTCGGGGTCTCCATTGTCGTATTTTGCACTTCATAATGTGCCACACATTTTCAGTGGGCAACAGGTCTGGACTGCAGGCAGGCCAGTCTAGTACCCGCACTGTTTTACTACGAAGCCACGCTGTTGTAACACGTGCAGAATGTGGCTTGGTATTGTCTTGCTGAAATAAACAGGGACGTCCCTGAAAAAGACGTCGCTTGGATGGCAGCATGTGTTGCTCCAAAACCTGGATGTACCTTTCAGCATTGATGGTGCCATCACAGATATGTACTTGTCCATGTCATGGGCACTAACACACCCTCATACCATCACAGATGCTGGCTTTTGAACTTCACACTGGTAACAATCTGGATGGTCTTTTTCCTCTTTTGTCCGGAGGACACGACATCCATGTTTTCCAAAAACAATTTAAAATGTGGACTAATCAGACCACAGCACACTTTTCCACTTTGCGTCTGTCCATTTCAAATGCGCTCGGGCCCAGAGAAGGCGGCTGCATTTGTGGACGTTGTTGATGTATGGCTTTTACTTTGTATGGTAGAGTTTTAACTTGCACTTGTAGACGAACTGTGTTAACTGACAACGGTTTTCTGAAGTGTTCCTGAGCCCACGTGGTAAGATCCTTTACACAATGATGTCGATTTTTAATGCAGTGCTGCCTGAGTGATCGAAGGTCACGGGCATTCAGTGTTGGTTTTTGGCCTTGCCGCTTACATGTAGAAAGTTCTGCAGATTCTCTGAATGTTCTGATTATATTATGGACTGTAGATGATAGAATCCCTAAATTCCTTGCAATTGAATGTTGAGAAACATTGTTCTGAAACTGTTGGACTATTTTTTCACGCAGTTATTCACCAAGTGGTGATCCTTACCCCATCTTTCCTTGTGAACATCTGAGCCTTTTGGGGATGCTCTTTTTATACCCAATCATGACACTCACCTGTTTTCAATTAACCTGTTCACCTGTGGAATGTTCCAAACAAGTGTTCTTTGAGCATTCATCAACCTTCCCAGTCTTTCGTTGCCCCTGTCCCAGCTTTTTTGAAATGAGCATCCATTTCAAAATGAGTAGGTATTTGCACAAAAACAAAAAGTCTATCTGTTTGAACATTAAATATCTTGTCTTTGTGGTGTATTCAATTGAACATAGGTTGAAGAGGATTTGCAAATAATTGTATTGTGTTTCTATTTACATTTCACACAACATCTCAACTTCATTGGAATTGGGGTGGTAAATGCACCAAAGGGTGCCAATAACTATCACAGATATATTTAGGTTCTCTCGCTCTCTCTCTCTCTCAATACTTTGCCTTCCCCTTCCTACTTTTTCACCCTTTCCCTTAATTTTGGGACATTTTTTTTGCATCTTTTTTATTTCACTATATAAAATTATTTTGTTGTCATTTTTCAATAACTTTGTATTATATAAAACAGTTTTATTTCAATTCAATTTAAATTTATTTTCATTTATATAGTGCCAAATCACAACAAGGTTGCCTCAAGGTGCTTCACACTAGTAAGGTCTAACCTTACCAACCCCCCAGAGCAGCAGTGGTAAGGAAAAACTCCCTCTGAGGAAGAAACCTCAAGCACAAAATGAACATACAGGAAATGTTATGGGTGCACAGGACGGTTTCCAGAACAGATACCACCCCCATTTCTGGATGGAGCTGCACCTCAAACAGAGAGAAAAGAAAAAAAAGTAGAATCAGGCATCAGAAAGACAACAAATATGTTACAATTTGTCAGCATTAAGCAACAAGAAAAACAAGAAATACTAAGGTGATCACCGGCCACTAGCCCTAAGCTTCACTAAAAGACCCAGAATTTAGATAAAGTTAAGAGTAAAGCTCTGTTTATTAATAAAATGAATTAAAAGAGTAAAAATCATAGTAACATACTATGCCAGTATGCTAGCCATACTAAAGGAAAATAAATGCACCTTAACTCTGGACTTGAAAGTCTCCACAGAATCTGACTGTTTTATTGACTCAGGGAGATCATTCCACAGAACAGGGGCACGATAAGAGAAAGCTCTGTGACCCGCAGACTTCTTATTCACCGTAGGACCACAAAGTAGTCCTGCACCTTGAGAACGCAAACCCCGGACAGAATGCAAAGCCCGGGCAAAGCTAAGGGTTTATTCCGTTGCTGTATTGATTTGGTAATAAAAGATTTTTTTTGTCTTCACTGGTTTGATTCTGTGAATTGTCACTTTTGTAAATTGGCTTATGTTTTTTGAGTACCTCTGAGTGATCTGTTCACCTCTGAGAATTTGTTAATTTGCAAGAAATCATTATTTGAAAACCTAGTTTACAAATGAATAACAGACAGCGGGGCAGCCACCAAGAGTGTTACAAAAATCCACCGTATAATAGCACTGAAAATAGCAACAAAATAACTCATCAGATTAATGGTAGAACAATGTCTGAAAAAATCTGGCCAGCCAGGTGTATTTTCTTACAATATATGTGTTTATATCAAGCTTTGCACCAGTTTGAGATGTTAGCTCACATCAGTTTCTTCACTTGATGTGTTCCACATCAAAGAACCTCTTTCCAATTGTAATACTATTCCCAGCAATTACATGTTGCAAGTTATCATAAAATGGAAGAATGTGTTCATAACTGCATTATGTATTATAAGGTTTGTAAAACGTGGTTTGACTTCATGTAGAGTTTCTGTCAACACAGATGTCAGAAGTGACGCAAGTACCAACAAGTGTTTTAATTTGACAAAGGCTGTGAAAAAGGGAAAAATATTTTAATGGTAAATTTAATGATAAATGATTTGATATTTGGGGATGATCATTTTGTCCATTTGCACTTTTTAATTATTTTAATATCGTTTTCCACCTCGGTGCAGTTCCCGGGTTAGACGTCTTCAGCTTTGTGAAGAATGGAAAAGTACAGACTGGCAAATGTACAGAAAGGAAGGCCCAGACAAAAATGAGGCTGAACTGGTTTGTTTGTAAAACACACAGACACAGTGTCGGATCAGATTTCAGATCTCTTCTTGGAGCACTTGTACAGTCAGTCATTTGGCATTTATGTGTGAGATTCACATAGTAATTACATTCAGCACTATCACTGTGTTTACTGCCAGTCCAGTCTCTTCTAATAAATGTGACTCCCCTTCCCTCATTTCTGTTCAAGACTGAAAATAACACTTAGGTTAATAAAATTGACTTTGATTTGCTATGATTTACATTAATAGTAACAAACTTCACAATGGTAATCTCATGTGTCAGATTAAATGCAGCATGACGTGCAGTTGCACGCAGTGGACTGCTGGCTGATTATGTTTTGTTTTCTGTGCTCAACAGTGCAGCCCAGCGCTCCTGAGAATGTTACGCTTTTTGTGGAAGAGACAAAAAAAAATCCACATCTTCATATCAGTTGGAAGCACCCTCCCAATATAGACATCCAGTCTGGCTGGGTCACTGTTTTCTACCAGCTAAGAGTCAAACAGGAGAGGAGCAGCAAGTGGGAGGTGAGCGGAGTAACTGACATATGACACTTTGAGGAATCTATGTTTGTTCCAGTCTTCCTCTGATATTCTTGGGGTCAAGGTCATTGGGGCAAAGGGTCAAAATCTATGTTTTTCAGTCTGATTTGCTCCAAACTTGGCACACATATGAAGATAAATATTGATTTGGAAAGGCACACACCTGTCTACAGAGCTGACAGTGCATGTCAGAGCACAAACCAAGGATGAAGTCAAAGGAATTGTCTGTAGACCTCTGAGACAAGATTATCTCCAAGCACAAATCTGGGGAAGGATACAGACACATTTTGTCACGCCCGACGGGTGCCAGGCTTCCGAAGTGTTTGGACCCATGCAAACTCTTGGACTACTGGATGAAGAAGAAATCGTGGTCTTTAATTCTGGCTCTGGTTCGGCACACAAGTGATCAGTCGGTGAGGCAGAAGTACAAACAGGGTCAGGCAAAAACGCAGTCATGGGCAAGCAGGGTTCAAAGGCACGAGCAGACACAGACGTCATGGGCAAGGCAAAAGGCAAAGTCAAAAAACAAAGCAGGATCTGGATACACGGCAAAAACAGGACTAGATACAAAGCTGGTAAGTGTGCAAAGACAACAAAGGAGCAAGGGTGTGGTGGCTGGGTGGAGATTAAATAAGACAGGAGTTAACTAGGTGCACGTGAAGGAACAATCAAGAAGGGGGTGTGGCTAGTGAACAGAGATAGGGATGAGACAAGATAGTGAAGGCAGGAAGACAGAGTGGGGTGATGAAACAGACAAAGATGTGTGAGCAGGTGCAAGAGCGGGAGTGAGTGAAAGAAAAACATGACAGGTGCAGGATGTGAAGTGAAAATAAATGACTGGGCGTGAGACATGTTAAGTGAACATAAATAACTGGATGTGAGACAAGGACATAAAAGCAGGTGCAGGATGTGAAGTGGGAACAAGAGGCAAAAACAAAACTGAATCATATTTCCGTGAACAGGAATCAGACATGAACAAGAGACTAGACTAAACATGAACTGGCGAGACAGACTTAATCAAGACAGAAAAGCAGACCGGAGATAAACTAGATAAAACTGCTCAGGGAATAATAAGAATTTAAACACCATGACAGAACAATACTGAAACAAGCAGAGATAAACTCTAAGTATACTCAACAAAAATATAAACGCAACACTTTTGGTTTTGCTCCCATTTTGTATGAGATGAACTCAAAGATCTAAAACTTTTTCCACATACACAATATCACCATTTCCCTCAAATATTGTTCACAAACCAGTCTAAATCTGTGATAGTGAGCACTTCTCCTTTGCTGAGATAATCCATCCCACCTCACAGGTGTGCCATATCAAGATGCTGATTAGACACCATGATTAGTGCACAGGTGTGCCTTAGACTGTCCACAATAAAAGGCCACTCTGAAAAGTGCAGTTTTGTTTTATTGGGGGGGGGGATACCAGTCAGTATCTGGTGTGACCACCATTTGCCTCATGCAGTGCAACACATCTCCTTCGCATCATCCGTGACGAGGACACCTCTCCAACGTGCCAAACACCAGCGAATGTGAGCATTTGCCCACTCAAGTCGGTTACGACGATGAACTGGAGTCAGGTCGAGACCCCGATGAGGACGACGAGCATGCAGATGAGCTTCCCTGAGACGGTTTCTGACAGTTTGTGCAGAAATTCTTTGGTTATGCAAACCGATTGTTCTAGCAGCTGCCCGAGTGGCTGGTCTCAGACGATCTTGGAGGTGAACATGCTGGATGTGGAGGTCCTGGGCTGGTGTGGTTACACGTGGTCTGCAGTTGTGAGGCTGGTTGGATGTACTGCCAGATTCTCTGAAACGCCTTTGGAGATGGCTTATGGTAGAGAAATGAACATTCAATACGCGAGCAACAGCTCTGGTTGACATTCCTGCTGTCAGCATGCCAATTGCACGCTCCCTCAAATCTTGCGACATCTGTGGCATTGTGCTGTGTGATAAAACTGCACCTTTCAGAGTGGCCTTTTATTGTGGGCAGTCTAAGGCACACCTGTGCACTAATCATGGTGTCTAATCAGCATCTTGATATGGCACACCTGTGAGGTGGGATGGATTATCTCAGCAAAGGAGAAGTGCTCACTATCACAGATTTAGACTGGTTTGTGAACAATATTTGAGGGAAATAGTGATATTGTGTATGTGGAAAAAGTTTTAGATCTTTGAGTTCATCTCATACAAAATGGGAGCAAAACCAAAAGTGTTGCGTTTATATTTTTGTTGAGTGTAGAAATGAAACAAAACCAGACAAAGTGCAAACAGAAATGAGAACAGCATAAAAGAGCAAATGATAACTAAATGATCAACTATGAAAACACAGATTAATAGAAAGGAATTGAGACATGATCTGAATATAAATGTAACAAGAAAAGTGACAAAGCAAAATTAGAACGTAGAATAAACACATGATGAACATAAAAACAGAACTGAGAATAACCATATGATGAAAATATTAGTGAATAGTAACAAGAACAAAGTGACAAGAAAAACATGACAGAATAAATCATGATGAAAATAAATAGTAATAAATCAAAGCTGCAGCAGACGGGAAACCATGAAAAGAGGAAAATCAAGGGCTTAGTGCCCTGACCGGGCCCAGTTCCTGACACATTTCTGCTGTTTTGAAGGCCCCAATGAGCAGTGTGGCCTCCATCATCTGTAAATGGAAGAAGTTCGGATCCACCACGACTCTTCCTAGAGCTGGCCGCCCGTCTAGGGCCTTACTCAGTTTAAGTAGTTTACGGATATCAGTTTACGGTTCAATTACTGCAGGAAATGTTGATCTCAAACCCAATCACCACAAAAAAAATTTTGGCAGCCGGTGGGGGGTATTACTACAACCGATGAGATGGGGAGGTGATCCAAGCAGCTCTCGCTTCTGGTGTCAAGCGCTTGGTCCTGCTGGGTGTGTCCCACTTTGGGGACGGACCATCTGTCAAACGGTAATGTAAGTGTCAAACTCACAGAGGACAGAAACCTCCCCCTCCAGTAAACGACTCAATAATCTTAAGAGAAATGTTGTAGAAAAACAAACAACACTAGTTTCTAACCTCAGGAAGCTAGACAACGAACTTCAACTTTATTTTTATCCATATGAACTGTCCTCTGAGCTGGAAAAATAATATTGATCTGAACAAGCAGGCGGCAGACAAACAGAAGCATAGGGACCGTCTACAAAGTTCAAAAACGAAAAGAGACACCAGAAAAATATTCAATAAATTCAGGTGTGGTGTCTGTTGGGAAAGTGTAGTGACACAGACCCACAACAGGGGTATAAATGAACGGACAATGGATGAGCCAAAAGTATAACACTTTACTGTTGTGAAATGTGCACAACGAAATACAGACAATTGCAGATTTTGGAATACAGCCAAATATACAAAGGTGACGTGCGGGCAGACTCGAGGATAGAAGACGTCTGTCCAGAGAAGAGCCGGATCCCACACGATTTCCACTGCCAGCGGATCTGAAGCACACCGGAGCCAAGTCCTGAGTCCCCAGGTGGCCACCGTCTTCAGCTGTCAGACTTGGTACTGCTGGCAGGAAGAACAGACAGATGATGGTGGGTGCGTGAACACCCAGCAAACAGTCAGCACAGCACAGTTCTCTTCTGGTGGAATACCTCCACCTCCTAATCACAGTTATCCCAAGAGTTCGTGCAGAATCCAAATGTCACACTAGCGGAGTCTGGGATGAGGAGCAGAGAACGCCAACTCCCCAAACACACCTACAAACTCTTGTGTACAAAGGTACGTCTGCAAACTCAGAATTTAACGTAGTTAAACACAGAAGTAAAGACGTTACGACTGTCTTACGTTTAGCTGAACAATTCGTGTTCAAAGGCTGAGTGTTTACCTGACGGGTAGACGATATCTCGGCAGGGAGGTGGAGTTGCTGCCCGGTTTTTATTGTGGGTGGTGAAGTGGTGGTGATGACTGACAGCTGGTGATGGGGTGGTGATGAGTGACAGCTGTCACTCCCGGCTGCTCCTGTGAGGCGGCTGCGTCCTCTCGTGCCTGAAGCCCGCACTTCAGGCAGGGCGCCCTCTGGTGGTGGGCCAGCAGTACCTCCTCTTCAGCGGCCCACACAACAGTGTCACCGAATTCACTGATCACATCAGTGGTCTCCTGCTGGTTATACTAAAGCCAAACAACCAAATAAACTCCTCACCTAACACTGTCCCCGGAGCGGGACATACACAGCGGGACCATGCGCATGACACCAGAAGCGAGAGCTGCTCTACCCCACCCCACCCACCCCATCCCAGACCAAAAAAAAAAAAAAAAAAAAAAAAAATCATTTTTACGGTGATAGGGTTTGAAATCAAGATTTCTTGCAGTTGAGCCGTAAACTAAAATCTGTAAACTACTAAAACTGAATATATATATATATATATATATATATTATGAATATATATATATATATATTATGAATGATATGATACTCACATTTTGTGAGACCTGCGTTTACATTTTGGGAGATATTTTTTCAGTATTCCCCAGGGTTCTAGCTAGTGCCGGGTAAATTACGTGATCGCGACTCATGGCTGGGGGTCTGGGGGCCCCAGCGGGGGTCAAGGGAGCAGAGCCCCCTGAAGCTATAGGGTTTTATACATCTAAAACATTATTGGCAAGCCCTATTTTAACTAATTTTGAGTGGTTTTAGATGCATTGAAAGAAAAATTATTATTTTAAAGAATTATTATTTTAAACAATATAAGCTGTAACTGCCTTATGAACAAGAGCTGAACCTGGACTGATCAGTTTTTCCACTTTCACTGATTCCCTGAGCCTCCTCCCCCGCTCCTCCTCTCCTCTCACTCTCTCTCCTCTACCCCCTCCCCCCTCGGTCTCACTGTCCGTTTTCCTCCGACCTTTTTGAAAACAGGGAGCCTTTAAACTGTAAAATAAGCCGTAAACTTCTGAGTATATTATCAGCATCTGCTGACACAAACAACTCTGCATTATGAAGCATTTTTCTGGAGGATTTTTTTTTCCTTTAAGTCACAGCGGAGTGCATCGTACTCAATCCACTCTGCTCTCTGCTTTCAGCATTCTGTGGCTTCACAGAGCGCTGAAAGCAGCTGACGTGCTGTTCTGTATAATGTTTGTGCTTGGATATGAAAACAGAAAATTGCAGTACTGGGTGGTACCACACGGCACTGCCCACCATAGCTGAAACTATGGTATTCACATTTTGCAATTAATGGTTTGCAGATAATTCAATTTGCAGCTGATTCACGTTTTGGGGGTTAACAGAGATCTGTCTGTGCACCGACGCTCCCCATCCAACCTGATGGAGCTTGAGAGGTACTGCAAAGAGGAATAGACAAACTGCCCAAAGATAGGTGCACCAAGCTTGTGACATCATATTCAAGAAGATTTGAGGCTGCAATTGCTACCAAACGTGCATCAACAAAGTATTGAGAAAAGGGTGTGAATACTTATGGACGCATGATTCCTTAGATGTCTTGACTTCCTGTTTTCTGTTTCTTCAGCTTTTTTTTTTATCTTTAAGAAATTTGCAAAAAAACAAACAAAAAATTTTCATATTGCCATTATGGGGTGTTGCGAGTAGAATTTTGAAGGAAAAATAAGAATATACTTCATTGTGGAATAAGGCTGTCACAACAAAATGTGGAAAAAGTGACACTGTCAATACTTTCCGGATGCAATGTGTCTGTGTGTGTGTGTGTATATATATATATATATATATATATATATATATAGGGTGGCCCAAAAAAAATGCACCAAAAAGCATTTTGACATCACAGAAAAACCAATCAATATCAGACATTTTCTGCATGACCATGTAGCTGAAGCATGTCATTTTTCTCTCCAATGTACGGTTTTTAGTTCAGTCTTTCCTTTTTGATGTTTTAACCCCTTATCTTTTACACCACATGATCAATGTAAACTCCTTGTCTGAAATTTCCTAAGAAAGAAATCATCCTTCTCCAGTTTTCCGGAAAACCACCTAGCAAATTCAAATCTCCTTGCCCTTTGCTGGGGAGTTAGTTCACTCTGAGACTGAATTTTAAAATGTAAACGGATGCAAATCAACAGTTCTTGTTCTCTGAATTAGGATCAACTGTGGCATTTTTTCTGGACTTTAATGTCTTGCAGAATAAACTTTAGGGCTCCTGAAATGAGAAAAACAATTATTTCCCAGTAAAACCATTTCCTGGTATTCATATTTTTTAAGACACCATATATATATATATATACACACACACACACACACATACAGTAGTGTTCAGAATAATAGTAGTGCTATGTGACTAAAAAGATTAATCCAGGTTTTGGGTGTATTTCTTATTCTTACATGGGAAACAAGGTACCAGTAGATTCAGTAGATTCTCACAAATCCAACAAGACCAAGCATTCATGATATGCACACTCTTAAGGCTATGAAATTGGGCTATTAGTAAAAAAAAAAAGTAGAAAAGGGGTGTTCACAATAAAAGTAGTGTGGCATTCAGTCAGTGAGTTCGTCAATTTTGTGGAACAAACAGGTGTGAATCAGGTGTCCCCTATTTAAGGATGAAGCCAACACCTGTTGAACATGCTTTTCTCGTTGAAAGCCTGAGGAAAATGGGACGTTCAAGACACTGTTCAGAAGAACAACGCAGTTTGATTAAAAAGTTGATTGGAGAGGGGAAAACGTATATGCAGGTGCAAAAAATTATAGGCTGTTTCATCTACAGTGATCTCCAATGCTTTAAAATGGACAAAAAAAAAAAACAGACACGCGTGGAAGAAAATGGAAAACAACCATCAAAATGGACAGAAGAATAACCAGAATGGCAAAGGCTCACCCATTGATCAGCTCCAGGATGATCAAAGACAGTGTGGAGCGACTCCAACTCCTAACATGGCTAAGACCAAAGAGCTGTCCAAAGACACCAGAGACAAAATTGTAGACTTCCACAAGGCTGGAAAGGGCTACGGGGCAATTGCCAAGCAGCTTGGTGAAAAAAGATCAACTGTTGGAGCAATTATTAGAAAATGGAAGAAGCTAAACATGACTGTCAATCTCCCACGGACTAGGGCTCCATGCAAGATCCCACCTCGTGGCATATCAATGATCCTAAGAAAGGTGAGGAATCAGCGCAGAACTGCATGGGAGGAGCTAGTCAATGACCTGAAGAGAGCTGGCACCACTGTTTTCAAGGTTACTGTGGGTAATACACTAAGACGTCATGGGTTAAAATCATGCATGGCACAGAAGGTTCCCCTGCTTAAATCAGCACATGTCCAGGCCCGTCTTAAGTTTGCTCTTGACCATTTGGATGATCCAGAGGTGTCATGGGAGAAAGTTATGTGGTCAGATGAGACCAAAACAGAACTTTTTGGTCTTAATTCCACCCGCTGTGTTTGGAGGAAGAAGAATGCTGAGTACCATCCCAAAAACACCGTACCTACTGTGAAGCATGGGGGTGGAAGCATCATGCTTTGGGGGTGTTTTTCTGCACATGGGACAGGACGACTGCACTGTATTAAGTAGAGGATGACCGGGGCCATGTATTCCCTCAGTTAGAGCATTGAAGATGGGTCGTGGATGGGTCTTCCAACATGACAATGACCTGAAGCACACAGCCAGGATAACCAAGGAGTAGCTCCGTAAGAAGCATATCAAGGTTCTGGAGTGGCCTAACCAGTCTCCAGACCTAAACCCAATAGAAAATCTCTGTGTTTCTCAGTGACAGCCCAGTAACCTGGCTGATCTAGAGAAGATCTGTGTGGGGGAATGGGCCAAAATCCCTGCTGCAGTGTGTGCAAACCTAGTGAAAAACTACAGGAAATGTTTGACCTCTGTAATTGCAAACAAAGGCTACTGTACCAAATATTAACATTGATTTTCACAGCTGTTGAAATACTTATTTGCAGCAGTAACATACAAATAAATTATTTTAAAAAATCATACATTGTGATTTCCGAATTTTTTTTTTGGATTATGTCTCTCACAGTGGACATGCACCTGAGATGAAAATTTCAGACCCCTCCATGATTTCTAAGTGGGAGAACTTGCAAAATCGCAGGGTGTTCACTTATTTTCCTCACTGTATGTGTGTATATATATATACGTATATATAGTAAACAAACAACAAAAGGTGTAGAAGTTGGTTGACAAATGGTAAGAAACATTTTTCCAACTTAACATGTAACAGTGGCACATATAAATGACCTCACTCATTGACTTGAAAGTTAAATATATGTGACTTTAAAGGTGTTTTCTCTGCAGGAGTATGTATCAGGAAAACAAAGCCATTTCATTGTGTATGGGCTCCACCCTGGGCTGGTTTACACAGTTCAGGTGCGCTGTAAACTTGACCATGGTGACTGGAGTGATTGGAGCAACGCAACCTACAGGAAAATTCCTGACTGTAGGTCATTTCTTGCTCATTTTTGGCTTTACAGAAATATTGCAATTGTTACAAAAACTAACAGCAACTTTTTGTATTATTATTATTTTAGATAATCGGAAGGATAAACACTTTTGGATATTGGTTTCTGCCATCTCTACATTGACAGTAGGAGCTGTTTGTATGTTGATCATTAATAGGAACCGGTATGTTATCTTCTGCAAAATAAATACACTCAACAAAAATATAAATGCAACACTTTTGGTTTTGCTCCCATTTTGTATGAGATGAACTCAAAGATCTAAAACTTTTTCCACATACACAATATCACCATTTCCCTCAAATATTGTTCACAAACCAGTCTAAATCTGTGATAGTGAGCACTTCTCCTTTGCTGAGATAATCCATCCCACCTCACAGGTGTGCTATATCAAGATGCTGATTAGACACCATGATTAGTGCACAGGTGTGCCTTAGACTGCCCACAATAAAAGGCCACTCTGAAAGGTGCAGTTTTGTTTTATTGGGGGGGGATACCAGTCAGTATCTGGTTTGACCACCATTTGCCTCATGCAGTGCAACACATCTCCTTCGCATAGAGTTGATCAGGTTGTCAATTGTGGCCTGTGGAATGTTGGTCCACTCCTCTTCAATGGCTGTGCGAAGTTGCTGGATATTGGCAGGAACTGGTACACGCTGTCGTATACGCCGGTCCAGAGCATCCCAAACATGCTCAATGGGTGACATGTCCGGTGAGTATGCCGGCCATGCAAGAACTGGGACATTTTCAGCTTCCAAGAATTGTGTACAGATCCTTGCAACATGGGGCCGTGCATTATCTTGCTGCAACATGAGGTGATGTTCTTGGATGTATGGCACAATGGGCCTCAGGATCTCGTCACGGTATCTCTGTGCATTCAAAATGCCATCAATAAAATGCACCTGTGTTCTTCGTCGATAACAGACGCCTGCCCATACCATAACCCCACCACCACCATGGGCCACTCGATCCACAACATTGACATCAGAAAACCTCTCACCCACACGACGCCACACACGCTGTCTGCCATCTGCCCTGGACAGTGTGAACCGGGATTCATCCGTGAAGAGAACACCTCTCCAACGTGCCAAACGCCAGCGAATGTGAGCATTTGCCCACTCAAGTCGGTTACGACGACGAACTGGAGTCAGGTCGAGACCCTGATGAGGACGACGAGCATGCAGATGAGCTTCCCTGAGATGGTTTCTGACAGTTTGTGCAGAAATTCTTTGGTTATGCAAACCGATTGTTTCAGCAGCTGTCCAAGTGGCTGGTCTCAGACGATCTTGGAGGTGAACATGCTGGATGTGGAGGTCCTGGGCTGGTGTGGTTACACGTGGTCTGCGGTTGTGAGGCTGGTTGGATGTACTGCCAAATTCTCTGAAACGCCTTTGGAGACGGCTTATGGTAGAGAAATGAACATTCAATACACGAGCAACAGCTCTGGTTGACATTCCTGCTGTCAGCATGCCAATTGCACGCTCCCTCAAATCTTGCGACATCTGTGGCATTGTGCTGTGTGATAAAACTGCACCTTTCAGAGTGGCCTTTTATTGTGGACAGTCTAAGGCACACCTGTGCACTAATCATGGTGTGTAATCAGCATCTTGATATGGCACACCTGTGAGGTGGGATGGATTATCTCAGCAAAGGAGAAGTGCTCACTATCACAGATTTAGACTGGTTTGTGAACAATATTTGAGGGAAATGGTGATATTGTGTATGTGGAAAAAGTTTTGGATCTTTAAGTTCATCTCATACAAAATGGGAGCAAAACCAAAAGTGTTGCATTTATATTTTTGTTGAGTGTATATAACTATTATCCAGCTGTATTAATACCCCAGAATGAGAACAATCTTACTTGTAACTTTTTTTTAGTTTGAAACAACTTCTATTGCCTCCTGTCCCTGGACCAAAGATAAGAGGAGTTGATTCTCAGCTTCTTAAAGTAACATCATCTGCATAGAATTTTCAGTCTATTCAAAATATTGTTCTGGCTCTCACTGTGCTGAACTCAGTCTGTACCTTTTCAGAATGGGCGCCCTGAAGATTTTGTTAGTGGACTGATCCTCAGTCACAGCTTTCCTCCTGCAATACCTCAGAAGGACCAAACAGAAGACTACCTTATCAGGTTTGACAGCAATGATGGGTCGCTGATAGATCATCCCAACTCAAAGAGGAGAAGCTTGAATTTTCCTGCTGGCTTCCATTTCCATTCAGAGATCACACACACAGAGTCACCCCTGAATCAGAATGAGACAGCCAGACAGAGAAGAAACGACTTGAACAACTTTGTAGAAAGCACTACGTCTCTCTCAGGAGAGCTTTGGTTTGCCATGGAGACACTTCATCTGCAAACCAAGAAAGGACCGTGCCAAAATATTAACTTTGGCAGTGAATGTCACACAGAGGCGTCATGTCCTGACCACCCTGCCGAGAGTACAATCAGGACTGCAGGCAAAGGTTACATAGCTATTCAAGAGAACACAGACGTGAGACAGATGGACTACAGCAAGGTAACAGAAATCAACAGTAACAACATACTCTTCCTCCAGAAAGAAAGTGGCTCATTTAACAGTTATCTTGAAGACAGCGGATGCACGGACGATCGGGATTATAGCAAGGTGAAAGAGGTGAGTGGTATCCACACACTTTTCCCGCAGAAAGAAAGTGCTTCAGTGAATCCATACTACACTAAAGTGTGTAGACAACACACAGAATGCACAAATCAGAGGCAAGAAAATCCTCAGCCAGCTGGACTCTCCAGAACAGGAGTATGCACAGAACTCAGTAACAGCGAATATGTACAAGGTAACCCTTTACCACCTGTAACGTAAACATTTTCTGACTGCTGAACCTGTGAAGATCACTTTTGCTATGTTTGCAGTTACACTTCCATAAACTGTTACAAGTGGCTAAACTACACCATCTTGAGTTTGTACTATTGTAATTTTGTATACTTTTTAATCACCAGGGTGATTTTGTTATACTCAAAATGTATCCAAAGTAGTAAATTCATTTTTTCCAACAAAAAAATGGTTGCTTTTAACAAAGGTTAATTGTGTGTTATCTGGTGTATAAATAAATGAAATCCATGCAACTGTGTTTATAGCAGGAAAGTTTGATAACTTTACAGGTTTAAGCTCTGGTGATTCCGTAATTCATGACAGTCTTTGTATTAATTGTATGATGTAAAAATGGCCGAGTCCACAAATTATTGTAAGTAAGAAGTTTATCATTGTTAATTGATCATTTATTGTGACTTCTCCTGTTGGTGTGCATGTTCAGAGCTGCCACTGTGTTTATGTGGCAAGTTTTACACAGAATGCCCTTCCTGATGCAACGCCAGATGGACAAGGAGACCGGGGATGGCTGTCCTCTTCATTGGGAAACAAGCATAGTATACTAACCTTGTGCCAGTTTGTTATTGCTAATAAATTGTGTTTTTGTTGGAATACATGAAATATTGGTTTGGGCCTATATCAATGACACCAGTAAAAAAAAATAATAAATTCAGCCACGCGTTACCAGTTGACCTATGTGTGAAGTATTTTTTTGTTTGAGAGACAGCCCAACTAGGAGGTCCCAGAGCCTGTTTCTACTCTGTATCTCCTTCCTGAGTGCCTCAGGGATATGTACTTGGGTCCCTGCTGAATGTGGCAAACTGCCCAATGTGCACTGAAATACTCCGCTTTTCTTCGTCACTGATGAAATTTTATTTTAATGGGTCATCATTTGCTACCACAAACTGGTTTTTCCATTCTCTCTTGTGACTGAGTACCTTTTAATGAAACCACTAAGGCCCTGATTTATTAGAGGTTTGCATGTATAAAAAGGTGCAGAAACACCATAGGTCCTGCAAAAAACAAAACAAAAAAACATCTTTTCAATGCACCAAACAGCACATATTGCAGTGCATTTGCCTTCATGAATATGCAATTTGGAGGGTGTCCACCCGACTGTGCAAAATGATGGATGTTGAACAGCCTAATAGCTGAGGTTTGCACATGTAATAAGATTTATTAAGATTAAAAGTAAATGTAGCTGGTTCTGATTGCGTCTGCATATTGTGCATTTGAAACCTGGGTGTTAACTTACTGCACATGCCCTAATTTGGCCCAAACTGGATCAAAACTCTTCAAGTTACGTGAACGACCACACAGACCTGAAAACAATTCCCCACATATATCTGTGTGTAAACATGCACTACATTTGACTTACATATAAAGTTCATATTTATATCCATAAATCAAAACAGCAAATATAATTGGCGTCAAAAACCCATTTTAATTTTCTCAGGACCACAATGATTTTTAAACATTGTATAACTGATTTCTTTCCTAAACACATCTCCTAAATATCACTATGTGTCAGTGTTTATAATTCAGATTGTGGGATCTTTTAAAGTGACTTTTTTGGTCCGGATATTTCAGTAGTTAACTTGTAGCTTTTCAGACACAGATGTGGACAGTTCACATCAGCTAATTATTACTAGGCTGTTCAAAATCATATTACATTTACAAAGGAAAATAAAATTCACTGGAAATATAATCTGTTTTCACATTCCATTTCTGACATCGTGTGAGGACAAACACAGCAGCGTCCCACTGGTATTTTTCTGGATGTATTCAGTCCAACTTTGTTCAAAAAAGATGAGGAGCATTTGTGTTTCAGCATGAAAAGCTTTGTTAATGTCAACTCCTCTCATCTTCATCAGTCTCTTCTGTACTTTCATTTGCTAGATGCATGAAGCTGAGTTGCTCCTCAAAGTTAAAAAATTTGTGGTTGCATTCCTTCTCAAACATTTTTTTCCAAAGTCTCACTGTAAGAGGAAAGAGAGAAAACGATTTTAATTTTTTTCAAGATTTAAAAATTAAAAATAACTTTTGCTGTAGTGTCCAATAATAATGAACAACAAATTATATATTTGTAAAAACCTCAAACATTTACAGTCTACTCTACTACTTCTAGTGAGCTGAATACACTGCAGTCTGGTTTTAACCAGTGAGACCAACTCATAGATTAAGGAGGTACTCCACATTTCCTCGGATTTGAGATACAGGAACCTACTGTATTCTGGTTCTTCTCCATGTGTGGTGTCAGGATCAGGCTGGGTGTCCTCCTCCGGGCTCAGGTTGCTGCTCTGTGGCATTTGCTGCGTGGTCTGTCTGCTCCAGGCTGGACACCATCATCTCGTAGGCTTTTCTGGCTTTAGACGTCAGCTCGATCATCTTGTGGTAGTAATCCTATGAGTAAGAAAGTATTCATTCTCTCTGAAATACTGACATTTACTCAGCGTGTCAAAAATACTTCATGGGGTTGCTCACTGTAAAAGGTCCATCGAGAAATATGGAACATTTTATTTACTATAAGAACGTCTTTTCAGCAATTATGTGCAGTTACTGAATATTAGTCCGACCTGTGCGCCATCGTAGTTGAAGATGCCAACGAGGCTGACGGGCACGCACTTGCTGACACAGCGACCCAAAGCTTTCCTGGAGAGAGCAAAAACGAATGGCACTCCCTGTTCATGACAAGTGTCCATGATGGTGTGGAGCGCCTCATCCAGGCCACCTGTGGAAATGCATGAATGTTGTGTAAGACCATCAATAAGACAGCTTTGAATCTAGAGTTTGAGTTGCCTGGTAACACCCAGGTCTTAATGTGTAAGCACTGTTACGCAAAGAAAATTTTAAACGAAATATGGAAGCTGTTGTTTCATGTTGAAACAGCTTACATATTTTGCACAACTTGTGACTAAACTACATTAAAATTAGGAAGACTGTTATGTCCTAAATTATGAAAATGATTAGGACTGTGGTTGGCTAAAATATTCATCTACTATGTTTTACGTTACTTCTGTCAATTACTTGATATTCTTCTTATCCGCTACTATAAGCAACAGGTTGGTTGTCATGCCCCACAGCAGTTTGTTCTCAAGATTCTAGAAATGGAGCAATATCTCCATCTGGTAGACATTTACCATTAACGCAGGTACAATAGAATTTCACCAAGAGATCTAGTTATTATTATCAATAGTAGTCACTGCAGTAGAGGTAGTAATGATCTAGTTCATTCTGATAGATTTGATAGGTAGTCCAGTTTGCACACAGGCACATATTGCTGCTGTCATGTGTATGTGCATCATCTGTTTCATTCACTTTGTGATCAATTTCAGTGAAAATAAATTTTATATACATACATACATACGCAATTCTGTCCTTGCACCCATCTGAAGACAAACCCCACCCCCCGGTCACTAATGCATAAACTGTAAGGGATTTCCTCTCTGCAAATTTCATTTATATAGTTTATGCCTCTGGGAAAGATGTACTGTAAAGTTTCTTTTATTTTGTGACTGATTTCTTTCACCCACTAAAACTAAAATTTTAAATTTCATAATTTTGGGACACCTGATTTTACAAAAATTCACAAAGGCAATCATTTTTTAAAACAGGTTCCTATAATGAGATGGAAAGGTGCAGTGCAACGTTCACATGCAGATATGCCATTATGTTGACAACAAGGATCCATAATGTATCTCAAACACTTGAATTTCATGTGGCCACAAGTCAAATGAACAGATTAATACAATAAGACTTAAACTCGTTTTTATTGTCATTCAGTAAAAAAAAAAATTATAGATGCTGTCACAGAACAAAATATCAATGTACTACATGAACAGATAAAAACACAGAATTAAAGTCCAAAGTGTGTGATTGTGATAAATAGCATTTGAAAAAAAAAGAATAAATAATGAGAAACAACAACAACTGAAGGCCTTTATTGTGTCCAAGCATGTTTCTCCAAAGAGGATATTGTGCCAAAGTAAGTTTTGACTGAAACTGGTTTTGAAAGATATTTTTTGTACACTGTTTTTAGTAGATTTTTTTTTTTTTTTTTTGTAGTTTTTCGATGTTTTAGATGTTTTTAGTAGATATATATCTACAGAGTGCATAAATTAATGTATTCATAAATTCTAACCTATAGATTTGTTGGTCAGGGATAACGAACTTTTCTGCTCGTTCAGTATTAAAAGGTTGTTCTTTCTTTCAGAATTAAAAAAAAAATCACAAGAGAACTAAAAGCAATGCTGTGTTTTCAAAGTAGAGAAACTGAAAACTGGGACCACGTACACACCAAAACGAGAACTTTAACAGGGGAAGCATACCTTTGTACTGGCTGCGTTCACAGTTGGGAGAGATGATGACACACTTGATCTTCCTGAGTTTGAGGTGCTTCAGGACCTCTCGGAGGCCCATCACGATGCGTCTCTTCATACGTGCCTTCATGGGGTCCTTCTGGTACAGGCGATCCTGGAAACGGACCAGCTCCTTTAGCAGCAACGTCACACACTCGTCCACCTCTTTGCTCAGCATCTGACTGCAATAGCTGACAAACGCAGGACATTCCCAATTAAAACAGGCCACTAAAAAAACAAAAAAAAGGCTGTGATGTTTGCTGATTCAAGTCCGTCTTACTCTCTGAACTTTCTGCTGTGGATCTTTCTTTGATTAGCAGGGTACGCTATATCTGAGACGCTTTGTTGCTCTTCAGTCTCTTCTTCTTTGTCGGTTTCTCCATCAGTCTCTCTCACCAGCTGGTCCGTGCCAATAGATTTTTGATCTTCCTCGAGCTCCACTACAGGACTGCCAACTGCTGAGTTTTCATAAACACAAACATGATTTCAAATGTTAACCTCAATCGACTAGTGAGAAAAAAAAAAAAAAAAAAACACAAAACAATACTAAACCATAAAGGTTGTCAAAGTAGGGAAAATCAAATCAGTATTTATTTTCATAAAGAAACAAACAACAAAAAAAAGAAAACATCATGTGTATTGTTGATGTGTTCCCAATACATAATTTTTTTGTTGCTTATTTAGTAAGCATTTTTTTTCTACTGTGCAACTAATTACACTTGAAGCCTTGCTAATAATCAAAGCAGATACACATCTTTTTCCAACTATCAGTGACATATATATTTTTATATTCTGATTGCGATTACATAAATGCCATCACAGCTTTTCTGAGGAAACATGAGGAGTCTAAAATCATGAAGAACTTCATGTTATTCTAAATTTAGGTTAATAAGCAGTAAGAGGACAAACTTTTTTTGGGGGGGGGGGGGGGGTGCACAGAAGACTGGTTGGATGCGTAAATGACACTATTGACATTGAGTGTTAGTGTTGTGCTGGTGTAACACTGTTCTCGTGGAGTACCATTCTCAGGTTGAAACTCATTTTCAGGAAGCATTCCTCTCTCTTCCAGCAAACGTCTCTGTTTCCTCTCCTCCCTTTCTTTTAAAATAATCTGTTAATTAATCAGTGATAAAGTGGTATAATGAGAGCTGTACAAACAAAAAGCATTTCTTGCATCACTTAGTTTATCACATTCGTGTGTAGAGTAAATAAACAAGTGAATTTACTTTCTTGATGGGAGAGGGTTTCTTAGCTTTGGGAACTTCTCTCTGTTTGCCCTTCTTCACCAAAGGGCTGGTGGAGTCCAGAGCATTGTGTGCAATTTTATCCTGCTTCCAGGATAACCTCTTCTGTGGTGATGGCTGCTTTTGGACAACAGGTAGCCCTCCACCAACTATAAACAAATTAAAAGGTCAAATGTAGTAACTGAAGACAGATCCTGGAGCTTTGACCAAATATGACACCAGACTCTCTGACTTATGACACTGTGGTTACATCAGGGTGAAGTCTGAGCATGTGTGATGGTCTCCAATCACAGCCACATAAGCCTATAACTTCTTCTGGGTTGTCTGGGTCTCTTGGTGGCTTTCCTCACTCTTCTCCGTCTTGCACAGTCACTCAGTTTTTCAGAACTGTCTCCTCCATGCAGATTTACCATAGAGTGCCATACGGTTTGTATTTCTTTATAATTGAGGTAAATAAAGTCCAAGACATATTCAGTGGCAGATTTACCATCAGAGAGCCTCATCCACAATGACCAGAAAAAGACTCCAAACTGTCATTGATATTAAAGGGGGCAAAACGCGGTATTAAGAACAGGGGTATGTAAACTTTTGATCAGGGTCATTTGGGTTGTTTCTGCTGTCATTATGATTTAACACAGTTGACAATAAATGGCTTCACTCAACCACTAACCATAAGTCAATTTTTTTTGTGTGTTATTCATATTCTCTGAAAAAATGGACTAACATGTCTTTTTTGATTGGCAGGTGTTGAAATACTTATTTGCAGCAGTAACATACAAATAAATTATTTAAAAAAATCATACATTGTGATTTCCAGATTTTTTATTTTTTTTTTTTATTATGTCTCTCACAGTGGACATGCACCTAAAATGAAAATTTCAGACCCCTCCATGATTTCTAAGTGGGAGAACTTGCAAAATCGCAGGGTGTTCAAATACTTATTTTCCACACTGTATATATATCCATTTTCTTCCGCTTTATCCGGAGTCGGGTCGCGGGGGCAGCAGATCAAGCAAAGCCGCCCAGACCTCCCGATCCACACACACCTCCTCCAGCTCCTCCGGGGGAACCCCAAGGCATTCCCAAGCCAGCCAAGAGATGTAGTCCCTCCAGCGTGTCCTGGGTCTTCCCCGGGGCCTCCTCCCAGTGGGACGTGCCCGAAACACCTCTCCAGCGAGGCGTCCAGGGGGCATCTGGAAAAGATGCCCAAGCCACCTCAACCGACTCCTTTCGACGTGGAGGAGCAGCGGCTCGACTCCGAGCTCCTCCCGAGTGACCGAGCTCCTCACCCTCTCTCTAAGGGAGCGCCCAGCCACCCTGCGGAGGAAACTCATCTCGGCCGCTTGTACTCGCGATCTCGTTCTTTCGGTCATGAGCCAAATCTCATGACCATAGGTGAGGATCGTAACGTAGATCGATCGGTAAATCGAGAGCTTTGCCCCCCTACTCAGCTCTCTCTTCACCACGACGGTCCGATACAGCGACCGCATCACTGCAGATGCTGCACCGTTCCGTCTATCGATCTCACGCTCCATCCGTCCCTCACTCGTGAACAAGACCCCGAGATACTTAAACTCCTCCACTTGAGGCAAGGACACTCCACCGACCTGAAGAGGGAAAAGCACCTTTTTCCGGTCGAGAAACATGGCCTCGGATTTGGAGGTGCTTATTTTCATCCCGGACGCTTCACACTCGGCTGGGGACAGGGACCGGATAGCCCTTAGCAAAGGACCCCGGACCCCGTACTCCCGGAGCACTCCCCACAGGGTGCGCCGAGGGACACGGTCGAATGCCTTCTCCAGATCCACAAAACACATGTGGACTGGTTGGGCAAACTCCCATGAACCCTCGAGCACCCGATGGAGCATGTAGAGCTGGTCCAGCGTGCCGCGACCAGGACGAAAATCACACTGCTCCTCCTGAATCCGAGGTTCAACCATCAGTCGAATTCTCCTCTCCAGTACTCTGGAATAGACCTTACCGGGGAGGCTGAGGAGTGTGATCCCCCTATAGTTGGAACACACCCTCCGGTCCCCCTTCTTAAACAGAGGGACCACCACCCCGGTCTGCCAATCCAGAGGCACTGTCCCCGATAGCCACGCGATGTTGCAGAGGCGTGTCAGCCAAGACAGCCCCACAACATCCAGAGACTTAAGGTACTCAGGATGGATTTCATCCACCCCAGGAGCCTTGCCACCGAGGAGCTTTCTAACCACCTCGGTGACTTCGGCCTGGGTAATGGATGAGTCCGCCTCCGAGTCCCCAGTCTCTGCTTCCTCTTCGGAAGACGTGACGATGGGATTGAGGAGATCCTCGAAGTACTCCTTCCACCGCCCGACAACATCCCCAGTCAGGGTCAACAGCTCCCCACCCACACCGTAAACAGTGCTGGTGGAGAGCTGCTTCCGCCTCCTGAGGCGTCGGACGGTTTGCCAGAATCTCTTCGAGGCCGACCGATAGTCCTCCTCCATAGCCTCCCCGAACTCCTCCCAGACCCGAATTTTTGCCTCTGTGACCGCATGGGCTGCGGCACGCTTGGCCTGCCGGTACCTGTCAGCTGCCTCTGGGGTCCCACCTACCAACAAAGATAAGTAGGACTCCTTCAGCTTGATGGCATCCCTTACTTCCGGTGTCCACCACCGGGTTCGGGGATTGCCACCACGACAGGCACCAGAGACCTTGTGACCACAGCTACGAGCAGCCGCATCGACAATGGAGGTGGAGAACATGGTCCACTCGGACTCCATGTCTCCAACCTCCCCCGGGATCTGGGAGAAGCTCTCCCGGAGGTGGGAGTTGAAGACCTCGCTGACAGAGGGTTCTGCCAGTCGTTCCCAGCAGACCCTCACGATACGTTTGGGCCTGCCAGGTCTTACCGGCTTCCTACCCTCCCAGCGGATCCAACTCACCACCAGGTGGTGATTAGTCGACAGCTCTGCCCCTCTCTTCACTCGAGTGTCCGAGACACGTGGCCGAAGGTCAGATGATACAACTACAAAGTCGATCATCGACTTCCGGCTCAGGGTATCCTGGTGCCACGTGCACTTATGGACACCCTTGTGCTCGAACATGGTGTTCGTGATGGATAAACTGTGACTAGCACAGAAATCCAACAACTGAACACCACTCGGGTTCAGATCGGGGAGGCCGTGCTCCCCGATCACTCCCCTCCAGGTCTCACTGTCGCTGCCCACGTGGGCGTTGAAATCCCCCAGGAGAACAATGGAGTCCCCAGTCAGAGCGCTATCTAGTACCCCTCCCAGGGAATCCAGGAAGGTCGGGTACTCTGCACTGCTGCTCGGCCCGTAGGCCGAGACAACGGTGAGAGACCTGTCCCCGACCCGAAGGCGTAGGGACGCGACCCTCTCGTTCACCAGAGTGAACTCCAACACTTGGCGACTGAGCTGGGGAGCAATAAGCAATGCGACCCCAGCTCTCCGCCTCTCCCCGTGGGCGACGCCAGAAAAGTGAAGCGTCCAGCCCCTCTCCAGGAGTTGGGTACCAGAGCCCAAGCTGTGCGTGGAGGTGAGCCCAACTATCTCTAGTCGGTATCTCTCAACCTCCCGCACAAGCTCAGGCTCCTTCCCCCCTAGCGAGGTGACATTCCATGTCCAAACAGCCAGGGGCTGTGAGCATGGACCGGGCTGCCGGGCCACCCGCCCTCGACCGCCACCCAATCCTCTCTGCACCCGACCCCCATGGCCCCCTCTGCATGTGGTGAACCCACAGGAGGGCGAGCCCACGTCACTCTTTCGGGCTGAGTCCGGCCGGGCCCCATGGGCTAAGGCCCAACCACCAAGCGTGCGAGCCCCAACCCCAGGCCTGGCTCCAGGGTGGGACCCCGGCTCCGCCATACCGGGCGACGTCATGGTCTTTGATCTTTTACTGGTCATGGAGGTTCTGAACTGCCCTTAGTCTGACCCGTCACCTAGGACCTGTTTGCCTTGGGAGACCCTACAGGGAGCACAAAGCCCCCGACAACATAGCTCCTAGGATCATCCGGGTACGCAAACTCCCCCACCACGATAAGGTGGCAGCTAGAGGGGTATATATATATATAGATAGATAGAGAGAGAGAGAGAGAGAGAGAGAGAGAGAGAGAGAGAGAGAGAGAGAGAGAATTTTTTTGATGAAAGTGATCCACAGGTGTATGTAATTAAAGCGGCCACCTCATTGTGTATGCAGAATGGCACAGCGCGTAAAAGAGCGACTTTGCTGAAAAAAATGGAGGAACACAAAGTTAAAAGTGGGATCACGGTGTGAAAATGACTGTTTGAAGCCAGGGAAAAAATAAAGCCAGCAAGCCATGGATGGAAAGGAAGCCAGTGAGAAGGAGCACAGAGGCAGCATGAATCGAGAACAGCAGCACGGGCAAGAGAGCGATTTTGCAGAAATAAATGGACGAACACAAAGCTAAAAGTGGGATCACGATGTGTGTGTTTAAAGCCGCAGAAGAAGAAAAGCCAGCGAGGAGCACAGAGGCGGCTGTCCAGGAACCCTTGGTTTGGTTCTAGCTGGTCTGGTGCATTACAGGTGGACAGCAGCCTGGCACACAGCGCACAACTGCTGGACTGTACTGGAGTGTCTATTTTTGGACTGCATTAAAAAAAAGTGGCATCTTTAAATGTTGCTGTGAATTGAAAACAAACACTTTAAAGGGACCAGGTGTGGGAGGGCTGGAGGTTTGAACCAAACTCATGCCTAAATGTGCGCCAACATGGCATTATCATGGTGCTATCACGGCACTACGTGGTTTAGTGTGGCTGATGTGAACCATTCGAGGCTCTAATGACAGGTCGGTCGTGGCTCACTAGAGGCTGCTACATGGCACGTGCGGGGTACAGAGAGGCACATAGAGGCACCTTCATAGCAGATACATGATAGATGAAAACGTGGGTCATTCTTCAAATAATTGCTGACACACCCATGCGTGGCTCATTTTTCATGGCTTATTATTCAGTGGGACCCAGGCTTATGTCATTACCACTCTGTGACACACATAGCAGGCTGACCCACTGCCACCTCCTCCTCCTTCCTCTGGTGGAGTGCACACAGGATACAGAGGAACAGACAAGGGGACTCGCTGCGAGCAGAAAAAAACAAACAAAGACAAAACAAACCAAAAAAAAAAAAAACAAAAACGAACAAACAAACAAACAAAAAAAAACAGACATTCTAAAAATTGATTTTAGAATGTTTTGAATATGGCACATGTGTATCCCTGGGGATGCGGCAGGGCTCTCCCCAAAAATGTAGAGTATAATGGTGGGGGGTGGGGTGGCGCATCACCGGAGTATTCTTTCTTTTTTTCTTCAAACGGAGGAGAAGCTGTAACACTTTACTTTTTAAATACCAATGGAAGCTATTTCCTGCAACTTCATAGGCAGGAGAGACTTGGGAAAAACATCATCATCTGAAGAAGAAAAAAAATTCTGCTTGGTTGCCCATAAATTTAAATAAATAAATAAATGAATAAAATAAACTTCCATGCAAGTATTGATCTTGCTTATTGTTGTATTTGTATGAGTGCTTTTTTACACTTCTAAATTTTACATACTAATAAATTAATTTTGAGCTGTTTTCTCAACAAAAAAGTCTTTATTCCCAATGAGCTTTTTTCTTCCGTCTGCTCAGTGTCCTCCCTCTCGACTGTGGTGGGTGAGAGCAGCGTCGTGGAGGTTCCAACAGTTCTCCGTTTCATGAACGGTGGACACCGCCAGAGACGACAAAAAAAAAGAAAAAAAAAAAAGTCCTCTGATCTGCAGGCTTCGTTTCCCGCTTGCACTTCCTTATGATTCACGTGAACAGCGAGACAGCTGTTTGTGATATTTCCCAGCGGAAATGGTGCTCTTAAACATTTGCGTGATGTTGGATATTCCACCAATAGCAGCACTTTATTTTTTCAGTGACAGTTAACCAGACCAGTGATGTGCGAGTCTTGCACGTTGAATCATCGGGAGAAGCATGTTTTATGAGCTTACACAGAAAATCAATGAAGACAAGAGAAATCACTCCGCGTGGGTGCAAACTGACGAATTTCAATCAGTTTAAGCAAAATTATCAGAGAAAACAGAGAGTGAACACCCTAAACTTAAAAATCATAATGATGGTGCTGAGAATGTAACAACCTGGCGCTGTACTATGGTTCCATTGCTAAGGGAGAACTCTGTGTGGCAAATGTTATATCTTGCATCCAGCCTTAAATTTACATTAGGACAGCTCAACACGAACCCTGCCTTTTGGCAGCCCAATCGATAGAAATCCGTCGTAGTGACAGAGAATTTTAATCCCTGCAATGAGTGTGACTTCGATTGTCACAATTAATGTCAAGCAATGTCTAAGTGCTTATTATGGTTAAATGGTGCAAGAACAGAAATAGGAAATAATGTCAATTTTGACATTGGGTCACCTTGGAAGTCACAATGAACTTATGTCAAATGTGAATTTTTTGAAATTAATTTTTTTTTTTTTTAAACACAAACCATTGCTTCAAATTCAGCTTCAGAATTCCACACGACCAAAACACAGACAAATCCACCATCAAACAACTGCTATCTAATAAATAACTGAAAAAAACTGGAAGAGCAAAGAACTCATTGTGAACAAGGTATAGAAAACCTGCTGCCACCAACCTGAAAGAACCACTGGCTTGGCATCTTGCTTGTCATCCTTTGACTGTTGTGTATTTTCTAGCACAGTCAACATGTTTCTAAAATCCAGCTGAATAGGGACCTTGCTCTTTTTCCCAGATACTTTCTTTGGTTTCTAGAAATCAGGTGAGAAAGAAAAAGGATAGTCAAAGTAAACCAGGCTCAACATATGCAACTCTCCACAAAAGTCAAATACTGTGCACAAATAATAACAATGATACAAACTTGTCCCTTTGTAACTGTGTCTGTGGGCAGAATTTTTAATGCTGGTGATTTTTCCTTGTTCTGGTTGTCAGACAGATGCTGAAATGCTTCTTTCTTGTTCTCCTAAAAAGAGACAGTGTTTGGCAAATAGGTCACTGTCCAGTTAAGTTCACAACCATTCAGCTCTAGTAATTTCAGAGGACAAAACAGGCATTTCCCACCCCCGCAGAAAAAACAACTGCCATTTGACAAAAACATACCTCATTGCATAGCTTTGTTGCATTGCTGCTGGTTTTCACTCTGTCACTCATGCTGAAAGACAAACCTGGGAACTCCGCTTCATCCTAACAAGACAACATTTTTATTAAAGCTCATTTTCAGCTGGTATCTTTTGATAAATCTCATCCTATGTAACTTCTTTTTTTTTGAAAACGTGTTTCTCTTTTGGTTAATTGCATTAGACTTTGGGTCAAATGCAAATGACCGAAAGCAAAAAAGGTTTAACCTCAAATTTAGGAGGTTCTTGATGAATGGAAAGCTCTTCTGATTCAGTATCCACATCTTTACTGCCAGCTTTTGGTTTCTTCTTCCTTTTCTTTCGTTTCTTCTGGCCTGAGACTGCTCCTACCTGCTGTGTGGCAGTTTCAACCAACTGCAGAGGACAAAGTGAGAGAAACAAACCAACATTAAACTACAGAACAACAACAACAAAAACAAAAATAAAATAAAATTAGTTATAAACCCAAGAGGATTATGAAGCACATTTCATTCGATATGTACATTTCAACAGTCTCACATTTAGTGGTTCATATTCAATTCAATTTCAGTTTATTTCATTTATATTCATATTCCTTCATTCATACCACACATCTTATCTCCAACCTAATTTCAGACACCAGAGGGGAATTTCACAAAACGCAGACAGACAAAGCCAGGATTTTCCAGTTATTCCTCTTGAATTTCAGTGCAGTGACCAAGTGGTAAACTTTGATGGTCTCAGATGAAGTCCTAGCAGAAGTACAACAACAGTACTCTCTGAGAGCACA
Source organism: Thalassophryne amazonica (assembly GCF_902500255.1). NCBI lineage: Eukaryota > Metazoa > Chordata > Actinopteri > Batrachoidiformes > Batrachoididae > Thalassophryne > Thalassophryne amazonica. The sequence continues at coordinate 97,877,198 of NC_047107.1, forward strand.
ATATCCCCTGCTGGCAAATGCTGCTCTGGTACATGTGCTTGCCACATTCCAAGGTGTCTGATAACCTTTTTTTTTTTTTTTTTGTCAGCACACATCAGCCATTTGCACTTCTAGCAAAAACTGTAAAATGAGAAAATTTTAGTGAAGATTCTTTCATAAATTAAGAGAAACATTTCTTGTTAATCAATCACCTAATCCAGGGGTGGCCAAGTTCAGTCCTCGAGAGCCACATTCCTGACACTCTTAGTGTTGGAGCAGGGAGACAACTAAGAGTGTCAGGAATGTGGCTCTCGAGGACCGAACTTGGCCACCCCTGAATCACAGGATAGAAAAAGTGTAATCAGATATTTTCTGATATCTGCCAATTCGTACTGGATCACCTCCAAAATTTAATGGAGTCTTCCATGCCCCAATATTTACCTGTGGTACAAATGTGGTGAAAATCTGTGAAGCAGTTTTGAAGAAATCCTTCAAAGCCTATATAAATCCAGAATCCGGATCCAGATCCAGAGCACCTCCAAAATTTAATGGAGTCTTCCATGGCCTAATACGTATCTGTGCTGAACATTTTGTCAAAATCTGTGATGCAGTTTTGATGTAATCCTCTAAAGCGTATATGAAGTGAAATCTTGATCCAGAATCCCGATGCAGATCCGGATCACCTTCAAAATTTAATGGAGTCTTCCATGGCCTAATATGTATCAATGATGAAAATTTGGTGAGAATCAGTGAAGTAGTTCTGATGTAAATCTTCAAAGCGTATATAAAGTGAAATCCCCCCCCCCACACACACACACACCCTATATAGGTAGTAAAGGTGGACAACAACAACAAAAAGGGAGACAATACCAACAAAGTATATCACATTTGTACACTCAACAAAAATATAAATGCAACACTTTTGGTTTTGCTCCCATTTTGTATGAGATGAACTCAAAGATCTAAAACTTTTTCCACATACACAATATCACCATTTCCCTCAAATACTGTTCACAAACTAGTCTAAATCTGTGACAGTGAGCACTTCTTTGCTGAGATAATCCATCCCACCTCACAGGTGGGCCATATCAAGATGCTGATTAGACACCATGATTAGTGCACAGGTGTGCCTTAGACTGCCCACAATAAAAGGCCACTCTGAAAGGTGCAGTTTTATCACACAGCACAATGCCACAGATGTCGCAAGATTTGAGGGAGAGTGCAACTGGCATGCTGACAGCAGGAATGTCAACCAGAGCTGTTGCTCGTGTATTGAATGTTCATTTCTCTACCATAAGCCGTCTCCAAAGGCGTTTCAGAGAATTTAGCAGTACATCCAACCAGCCTCACAACTGCAGACCACATGTAACCACACCAGCCCAGGACCTCCACATCCAGCATGTTCACCTCCAAGATCGTCTGAGACCAGCCGCTCGGACAGCTGCTGAAATAATCGGTTTGCATAACCAAAGAATTTCTGCACAAACTGTCAGAAACCGTCTCAGGGAAGCTCATCTGCATGCTCGTTGTCCTCATCGGGGGCTCGACCTAACTCCAGTTCGTCATCGTAACCGACTTGAGTGGGCAAATGCTCACATTCGCTGGCGTTTGGTACGTTGGAGAGGCGTTCTCTTCACGGATGAATCTCGGTTCACACTGTCCAGGGCAGATGGCAGACAGCGTGTGTGGTGTCGTGTGGGTGAGCGGTTTTCTGATGTCAATGTTGTGGATCGAGTGGCCCATAGTGGCGGTGGGGTTATGGTATCGGCAGGCGTCTGTTATAGACGAAGAACACAGGTGCATTTTATTGATGGCATTTTGAATGCACAGAGATACCGTGACGAGATCCTGAGGCCCATTGTTGTGCCATACATCCAAGAACATCACCTCATGTTGCAGCAGGATAATGCACGGCCCCATGTTGCAAGGATCTGTACTCAATTCTTGGAAGCTGAAAATGTCCCAGTTCTTGCATGGCCGGCATACTCACCGGACAAGTCACCCATTGAGCATGTTTGGGATGCTCTGGACCGGCGTATACCAGTTCCTGCCAATATCCAGCAACTTCGCCCACCACTGAAGAGGAGTGGACCAACATTCCACAGGCCACAATTGACAACCTGATCAACTCTATGTGAAGGAGATGTGTTGCACTGCATGAGGCAAATGGTGGTCACACCAGATACTGACTGGTATCCCCCCCACAATAAAACAAAACTGCACCTTTCAGAGTGGCCTTTTATTGTGGACAGTCTAAGGCACACCTGTGCACTAATCATGGCGTCTAATCAGCATCTTGGTATGGCACACCTGTGAGGTGGGATGGATTATCTCAGCAAAGGAGAAGTGCTCACTATCACAGATTTAGACTGGTTTGTGAACAATATTTGAGGGAAATGGTGATATTGTGTATGTGGAAAAAGTTTTAGATCTTTGAGTTCATCAAATGGGAGCAAAACCAAAAGTGTTGCGTTTATATTTTTGTTGAGTGTAGTTCTAAGTATTCACAAGCTGCCGTACTGTCAGTGTTATTACATGCAATAATATTGCATTAAAATAAACAACTGCTACATCATTTATGTGAGAGACACATAACCAAATTACAACATTTTCAAATGTGTAATGATAAAGAAACTTTTAAATGCTTGATGAGTGCTAAACGTATAAAATCTTGTTGTGTGTTCCTGGCTCGTATAAGTTAATAAAATCCTACCTGCATGTGGGTGCTGTTGATCGGCTTCTCTTTAGGGACAACTTTCTTTGGAGGTTGAGACACTACATTAGTCCATGACATCAACAGTGGTCCCGAACTACTGTCTTGAGACAAAGCAACAGCTGGCTGACCTGTTAACATCAATTCTGGAGATTCAATTTCTACACTATCAGCACCATTACTTTTATAACCACTCAACAGTGGAGTGCAGCCTACCTGATGAGATATGAGGAGAGTCTGGATCATCATCCGTGACACTTTTGTGTGAGCTGGGTAGTGTTGAGGATGCTGTCCTTGCAGGTACTGGGCTCTACATTAATTACAATAAAATGACAGTAATTAGTGCTGTGCCTTTTTGGCAACAATTCAGGAACTTTGGCAAAATATTTAATCTGATATTCCAGTGAACCCACCTTCCATGCAGATCCTGACTTATGAGATTTAGGGGACAGAGATGAAGGGATTGGCCCCCAGCACTCTTTGTGAAGAACAGGGGTGGATGATCTGAATGGAGAAGCAAGAGCTAACTCTGGAAAATCAGCTATTTTCACTTCAAAGGGGATTGTTTTTGTCTGTGTTGATTTTGGCTCTTCATAGTTTGGAGCAGACCGGGTGTCTCTAAAACCTGTGAATCAATATGCATGCTTAAATGTTTACTTCTACAGTCTGGCACAACAACAACAATTTATAAAATGCTTTCAAAGAAATCAAAGTATGATATGCTGTAATACTGTACAGAAAATGAAAAAGCACAACACTAACAAGTCATTTTTTTTTTTTTTTTTACTTGAAATACCACAAATCAAATTACAGTATTCGTGACATGATTAGTACTTCTGAAAAACATTAACCACTAAAATGAAATCATCCTGTTTTAACAGACATGTGTGACAACTACCTCTTTTCTGTGTATCCATGAAGTTCTTTCCCATAATTCTACCCTGAGTACGGTCATTTTTGCATTTTGACACCTGTGAAGATAAATCGAGATCAGACATAATTTCACAACAAAATATTTATCTTAAGATCTGATGAAAGAAATTCTTAAGCTAAGGCAAGGCAATTATGTTTTATAACAGTGTTTTCAAACATTTACTTACTCTGAACAGAACCAACGAATGGATGTTTTCATCTGTTCAGTAACCACATGCAGTTTATTCCATTTTTTTGTGCCTGGTACAATAATGGACTGTATTTATAATGCACATTCCAAGTCTATCAACTGCACACCTGGAGCAGTGTGGGGAGTCAGGACTTTTTTTCCAATCTACCAAGGATCCTCTGATCATAATTCCAAAATCTCCTCAATAACATTAATTAGCCTCTGCTCATTAATGCAGTGTTTTGACTGACTGCATTTCTACAGTGATTTTCCATGTAGCAAATGCTCAAATCACTTTACAGTGATGCCTCAAATTTGCTTTCCAAGCCAAAACTGATCCCCATTTTGACAACTGAGTGGACTGAGACAATGCAGATTAGGTGTTTTGTCAAAGTGCATAGACAGGCAGCATGAGCGGGATTTTAACCAAAGTCTACATATTAGCAGGCTAGCTCCTTATCCACCGAGTCAGCAGCACTGCTGATCCCAAAAGATAAGTAAAGGTGTTTTTTAAGACTTGAAATTGGTGATTTTGAAATTCTGTATCTCATAAATCCTGTATCTCAACAAAATTATTCAAGAGTAATTTTTTAAAACACCATTAGTGTCTGTGAAATATAGTAATTGTTCTTTCAGCTGCTCCTGTTTGTTTGGGCTTGCCACAGCAGCTACAGCTAGATCCAAATTGGTACTTGGCACAACTGTTACACCGGATGCCCTTCCTGATGCAACTCCAGTTTTACCTGAAGAAATATAGACAGCCCCTGGAGTTCTGAAGAGTTCTCCCATCCAAGTTCTCACCAGGCCCCACACTGCTTAGCTTCTGAGCACTACGCATGGCTACATGCGTATTATTATATAAGTGTGTATTATATGTAATATTAATGATGTGGGGAAATTACTAAAATTGCTGAATAAAGGTTAGAAAATTATTTATTTTTTTGTAGTGACTTCAGTTTTACTGCGTGAATGCTTTGTCGTGATAAATTCCTCACCATTCCTTTAGCGATTCAAATATAAGTCTCATAAGTCTCAATTTGTCGCTTTTTAATTAGCCTCGTTTTTTTCTTTACATCAGGTTTTCCACCCTGAGATATTCTGTAAGAGTAAATTCATAGAATGGAAATGTTTTTTCTCTCAATTTGATGAGTGACATGACATTCGCTATATTCTGATACTAGTATAAGTATACAGTGGTCCCTCGTTTATCGCGGGAGTTACGTTCTAAAAATAACCGGCGATACGCGAAATCCGCAAAGTAGTCAGCGCTATTTTTTGCAATTATTATAGATGATTTAAGGCTGTAAAACCCCTCACTACGCACTTTATACACTTTTCTCAAACAGGCATTAACATTTTCTCACTTTTCTCTCCTGTGTAAACACTCTTTTTTCTTCTGTGCAAGAAGATTATAAACAGACGCACGCAGAACACAATGCGCGTGCTCTCCCTTCACTCACTGCCTCCGGGGGTACGGATGCGGGACCCGCAAAGAATCCAAGTCCTCTCTCGGTGGCCACGGAGCTCTGTGGCTGCGGTCAACATCCGGATCCAAACAGCGAGCGTAGTCTCTGGACCTGTTGCCAGATTTGGCGCAGTTCCGCACAGCAGACAGGAGGGCGGTGTGAGTGGCCCACTGCTGCGTTTAGTGAGAACGCAGAAAGGGCATCGGAGGCAGTGAGAGCAATCGCAGTGATGCCGACCGGTGCCACGAGCGGCCCGCCTGATAAGGACGCAGAACACAATGTGCTGTTAAAAAAAAGCATGCAAAATTGCACAAAAAAAAAAAAAATCTGTGAAACTGCGAGGCCGCGAAAGGTGAACCGCGTTATTGTCACACACACAAATGAGATGAATTTCTCTGTGTTGTACTCTGTATTGCTTTCAGATCCCGCTCGAGTGGAGCGCACATAATCGGAGTTAATGGCCCAGTCACACGGCACTTAACAAAGGGCAACGAAACCCAAATGAAACAAGAAATCTGGACTTTCATTGACTTTCACTGGCATCGTTTAACCTTCACTCAGTTTCGCTCCTGCAGTGGTCGCTTCGTCAGGATTTCTAAACTGTTGAAAAATTGGAACCAAGGGCAACAAAATCCTCAATTCGTCAGTATTTCATTTTGCTGTTGTTCTTGACGGTTTTTTTTTATCGTTTCCTTAGTTTTTGTAACAGTAATGTTAGTGTAGCAAGATGGATGGCCTTAATGATGTTCAGCTGGTGAATTGAGTGCAGCTAATTGGGGCAGAGGAGTGTTTGTATAAAAGAAGATAGTGTGCACTCTTCTCTCTCTCTTTTTGGACACTGACTGCAGGTGTTTGGACGTGTTCACTTCCATGTTCCTGTGAAGACAGGTAGGCATCGCCCACAGCTGCAGGCTCATTGAGGTGTGTTGCTGAGTGTTAAAGGAAATGGTTTTGTTGTTTACAGACCTCTGTGTGGGCTGTCGTTGGCAGTGTGCTGCTGAGTGTTTGTGGTGCTGTTGACGCTCTGGGACGGTGTCGAGTTACAGCTGATTGCTGTGATGGATGGGTCGGTATGTACAGCGGGAGGTTAAGCTCCTCTTTCAGATATTAGTTATATTTATCTGTTTAAAATGTAGGATGTTGGACCGAGCTGTGGAAGGAGGCCCTGCTGCTTTGCTCTGGTGCTCTGCTGTAAGATTTCGTCCTGTGAGACCGGTGGCTGTGCCCTGTGGCAGCTTTACGTTCAGTGTGGACAATTAGAAAACTCTGACAGCTTCAAGCTGATAGCTGTGTGTGCTGCCGGGCTGCATGATGCAACAGCGCCCTCATGTGGCTATAATCAGTAGTGTTTTAAATTAGTATTTATAAAATTGTCATTTTAACAAGGAATCTTACTGTTAATAAATTATTTTTTGTATTTTGGGAACCACTTTGTTTCATTTGCCACAAACCTGTGTATCTTGAGTTGAAGTTATTCAAACTGTCAAATTCCCTGGGTGAAACTCCCAGGGTGGTGTCAGAAGTCCGATGTATCATGTTTATTCATGATTTCCAATTGTTTTGACGATAGAGATTAACTTGTCCGCTTTGCTACATTACCGTTTAGTTTGACTTCGTCTGACCAGCTGAATGTTTTCACACAGTGCAGAAGCCGGTTTCTGAGCGCTGCTGCTGATGCTGCGTTCATGTACCGTCAGAAGTTACAGGGCAAACTCTGCCTGCTTGCTTGGATTTTTTTAATCTGGGAAGGGGGTCAGCTTCACTAGGCTCAGGCACCTTATATAGGCCAGAAGTAATCTTTTGTGTGGATACAATTAATTATTTTGCCACAAGCAACCGCTGAATTTGAAACAACAAAAAAGTTGTGCAATTTCCAACAGTTCTGGAACGCAGCGTCAGCAGCAGCTCCTGCATGCGCTTATTTTGTTTTATTAAATATAACAATATGAGTGTAGGAATGACAATCAAACAATCAATCAATTTTTTTATATAGCGCCAAATCACAACAAACAGTTGCCCCAAGGCGCTTTATATTGTAAGGCAAGGCCATACAATAATTATGTAAAACCCCAACGGTCAAAACGACCCCCTGTGAGCAAGCACTTGGCTACAGTGGGAAGGAAAAACTCCCTTTTAACAGGAAGAAACCTCCAGCAGAACCAGGCTCAGGGAGGGGCAGTCTTCTGCTGGGACTGGTTGGGGCTGAGGGAGAGAACCAGGAAAAAGACATGCTGTGGAGCGGAGCAGAGATCGATCACTAATGATTAAATGCAGAGTGGTGCATACAGAGCAAAAAGAGAAAGAAACAGTGCATCATGGGAACCCCCCAGCAGTCTACGTCTATAGCAGCATAACTAGGGGATGGTTCAGGGTCACCTGATCCAGCCCTAACTATAAGCTTTAGCAAAAAGGAAAGGTTTAAGCCTAATCTTAAAAGTAGAGAGGGTGTCTGTCTCCCTGATTTGAATTGGGAGCTGGTTCCACAGGAGAGGAGCCTGAAAGCTGAAGGCTCTGCCTCCCATTCTACTCTTACAAACCCTAGGAACTACAAGTAAGCCTGCAGTCTGAGAGCGAAGCGCTCTATTGGGGTGATATGGTACTACGAGGTCCCTAAGATAAGATGGGACCTGATTATTCAAAACCTTATAAGTAAGAAGAGGAATTTTAAATTCTATTCTAGAATTAACAGGACGCCAATGAAGAGAGGCCAATATGGGTGAGATATGCTCTCTCCTTCTAGTCCCCGTCAGTACTCTAGCTGCAGCATTTTGAATTAACTGAAGGCTTTTTAGGGAACTTTTAGGACAACCTGATAATAATGAATTACAATAGTCCAGCCTAGAGGAAATAAATGCATGAATTAGTTTTTCAGCATCACTCTGAGACAAGACCTTTCTGATTTTAGAGATATTGCGTAAATGCAAAAAAGCAGTCCTACATATTTGTTTAATATGCGCTTTGAATGACATATCCTGATCAAAAATGACTCCAAGATTTCTCACAGTATTACTAGAGGTCAGGGTAATGCCATCCAGAGTAAGGATCTGGTTAGACACCATGTTTCTAAGATTTGTGGGGACAAGTACAATAACTTCAGTTTTATCTGAGTTTAAAAGCAGGAAATTAGAGGTCATCCATGTCTTTATGTCTGTAAGACAATCCTGCAGTTTAGCTAATTGGTGTGTGTCCTCTGGCTTCATGGATAGATAAAGCTGGGCATCATCTGCGTAACAATGAAAATTTAAGCAATACCGTCTAATAATACTGCCTAAGGGAAGCATGTATAAAGTGAATAAAATTGGTCCTAGCACAGAACCTTGTGGAACTCCATAATTAACTTTAGTCTGTGAAGAAGATTCCCCATTTACATGAACAAATTGTAATCTATTAGACAAATATGATTCAAACCACCGCAGCGCAGTGCCTTTAATACCTATGGCATGCTCTAATCTCTGTAATAAAATTTTATGGTCAACAGTATCAAAAGCAGCACTGAGGTCTAACAGAACAAGCACAGAGATGAGTCCACTGTCCGAGGCCATAAGAAGATCATTTGTAACCTTCACTAATGCTGTTTCTGTACTATGATGAATACTAAAACCTGACTGAAACTCTTCAAATAGACCATTCCTCTGCAGATGATCAGTTAGCTGTTTTACAACTACCCTTTCAAGAATTTGTGAGAGAAAATTCAGACCATTATGTACATGTGGCAACAGGTAAATAATTCAAATGATTATATAAACTTCGACTTACAGTAGTGTTCAGAATAATAGTAGTGCTATGTGACTAAAAAGATTAATCCAGGTTTTGAGTATATTTCTTATTGTTACATGGGAAACAAGGTACCAGTAGATTCAGTAGATTCTCACAAATCCAACAAGACCAAGCATTCATGATATGCACACTCTTAAGGCTATGAAATTGGGCTATTAGTAAAAAAACAGTAGAAAAGGGGGTGTTCACAATAATAGTAGTATGGCATTCAGTGAGTTCGTCAATTTTGTGGAACAAACAGGTGTGAATCAGGTGTCCCCTATGTAAGGATGAAGCCAGCACCTGTTGAACATGCTTTTCTCTTTGAAAGCCTGAGGAAAATGGGACGTTCAAGACATTGTTCAGAAGAACAGCGTAGTTTGATTAAAAAGTTGATTGGAGAGGGGAAAACTTATACGCGGGTGCAAAAAATTATAGGCTGTTCATCTACAATGATCTCCAATGCTTTAAAATGGACCAAAAAAAAAAAACCAGACGCGTGGAAGAAAACGGAAAACAACCATCAAAATGGATAGAGGAATAACCAGAATGGCAAAGGCTCACCCATTGATCAGCTCCAGGATGATCAAAGACAGTCTGGAGTTACCTGTAAGTGCTGTGACAGTTAGAAGACACCTGTGTGAAGCTAATTTATTTGCAAGAATCCCCCGCAAAGTCCCTCTGTTAAATAAAAGACGTGCAGAAGAGGTTACAATTTGCCAAAGAACACATCAACTGACCTAAAGAGAAATGGAGGAATATTTTGTGGACTGATGAGAGTAAAATTGTTCTTTTTGGGTCCAAGGGCCGCAGACAGTTTGTGAGACGACCCCCAAACTCTGAATTCAAGCCACAGTTCATAGTGAAGACAGTGAAGCATGGTGGTGCAAGCATCATGATATGGGCATGTTTCTCCTACTATGGTGTTGGGCCTATATATCGCATACCAGGTATCATGGATCAGTTTGGATATGTCAAAATACTTGAAGAGGTCATGTTGCCTAATGCTGAAGAGGACATGCCCTCGAAATGGGTGTTTCAACAAAACAATGACCCCAAGCACACTAGTAAACGAGCAAAATCTTGGTTCCAAACCAACAAAATTAATGTTTTGGAGTGGCCTGCCCAATCCCCGGACCTAAATCCAATTGCGAACTTGTGGGGTGACATCAAAAAAGCTGTTTCTGAAGCAAAACCAAGAAATGTGAATGAATTGTGGAATGTTGTTAAAGAATCTTAACGGCTGAAATGTGCCACAAGTTGGTTGACTCCACGCCTCGCAGATGTGAAGAAATCATGAAAAACTGTGGTTATATAACTAAATACTAATTTAGTGATTCACAGGATTGCTAAAAAGCAGTTTGAACATAATAGTTTTGAGTCTGTAGCGTCAACAATCAATCAATCAACTTTTTTCTTATATAGCGCCAAATCACAACAAACAGTTGCCCCAAGGCGCTCCATATTGTAAGGCAAGGCCATACAATAATTATGAAAAACCCCAACGGTCAAAACGACCCCCTATGAGCAAGCACTTGGCAACAGTGGGAAGGAAAAACTCCCTTTTAACAGGAAGAAACCTCCAGCAGAACCAGGCTCAGGGAGGGGCAGTCTTCTGCTGAGACTGGTTGGGGCTGAGGGAAAAAAACAGGAAAAAGACATGCCGTGAAGGGGGGCAGAGATCGATCACTAATGATTAAATACAGAGTGATGCATACGGAGCAAAAAGAGAAAGAAATCATGGGAACCCCCCCCACAATCTACGTCTAAAGCAGCATAACCAAGGGATGGTCCAGGGTCACCCGATCCAGCCCTAACTATAAGCCTTAGCGAAAAGGAAAGTTTTAAGCCTAATCTTAAAAGTAGAGAGGGTATCTGTCTCCCTGATCTGAATTGGGAGCTGGTTCCACAGAAGAGGAGCCTGAAAGCTGAAGGCTCTGCCTCCCATTCTACTCTTACAAACCCTAGGAACTACAAGTAAGCCCGCAGTCTGAGAGCAAAGCGCTCTAATGGGGTAATATGGTACTACGAGGTCCCTAAGATAAGATGGGACCTGATTATTCAAAACCTTATAAGTAAGAAGAAGAATTTTAAATTCTATTCTAGAATTAACAGGAAGCCAATGAAGAGAGGCCAACACGGGTGAGATATGCTCTCTCCTGCTAGTCCCCGTCAGTACTCTAGCTGCAGCATTCTGAACCAACTGAAGGCTTTTTAGGGAACTTTTAGGACAACCTGATAATAATGAATTACCATAGTCCAGCCTAGAGGAAATAAATGCATGAATTAGTTTTTCAGCATCACTCTGAGACAAGACCTTTCTGATTTTAGAGATATTGCGTAAATGCAAAAAGGCAGTCCTACATATTTGTTTAATATGCGCTTTGAATGACATATCCTGATCAAAAATGACTCCAAGATTTCTCACAGTATTACTAGAGATCAGGGAAATGCCATCCAGAGTAACGATCTGGTTAGACACCATGCTTCTAAGATTTGTGGGGCCAAGTACAATAACTTCAGTTTTATCTGAGTTTAAAAGCAGGAAATTAGAGGTCATCCATGTCTTTATGTCTGTAAGACAATCCTGCAGTTTAGCTAATTGGTGTGTATCCTCTGGCTTCATGGATAGATAAAGCTGGGTATCATCTGCGTAACAATGAAAATTTAAGCAATACCGTCTAATAATACTGCCTAAGGGAAGCATGTATAAAGTGAATAAAATTGGTCCTAGCACAGAACCTTGTGGAACTCCATAATTAACTTTAGTCTGTGAAGAAGATTCCCCATTTACATGAACAAACTATAATCTATTAGACAAATATGATTCAAACCACCGCAGCGCAGTGCCTTTAATACCTATGACATGCTCTAATCTCTGTAATAAAATTTTATGGTCAACAGTATCAAAAGCAGCACTGAGGTCCAACAGAACAAGCACAGAGATAAGTCCACTGTCCGAAGCCATAAGAAGATCATTTGTAACCTTCACTAATGCTGTTTCTGTACTATGATGAATTCTAAAACCTGACTGAAACTCTTTAAATAGACCATTCCTCTGCAGGTGATCAGTTAACTGTTTTACAACTACCCTCTCAAGAATCTTTGAGAGAAAAGGAAGGTTGGAAATTGGCCTATAATTAGCTAAGATAGCTGGGTCAAGTGATGGCTTTTTAAGTAATGGTTTAATTACTGCCACCTTAAAAGCCTGTGGTACATAACCAACTAACAAAGATAGATTGATCATATTTAAGATTGAAGCATTAAATAATGGTAGGACTTCCTTGAGCAGCCTGGCAGGAATGGGGTCCAATAAACATGCCGATGGTTTGGACGAAGCAACCAATGAAAATAACTCAGACAGAACAACCGGAGAGAAAGAGTCTAACCAAATACCGGCATCACTGAAAGCAGCCAAAGATAACGATACAACAGCAGATGGTATTATTGTGAACACCCTCTTTTCTACTTTTTTTTTTTTACTAATAGCCCAATTTCATAGCCTTAAGAGTGTGCATATCATGAATGCTTGGATTTGTGAGAATCTACTGGTACCTTGTTTCCCATGTAATAATACGAAATACATTGGTCCCTCGCTATATCGCAGTTCACCTTTCGCGGCCTCGCAGTTTCGTGGATTTTTTTTTTGTGCAATTTTGCATGCTTCTTTTTTTTTTAACAGCGCATTGTGTTCTGCATCCTTATCAGGCGGGCCGGTCGTGGCAAGGGTCGCGACACTGGTCGGCATCACCACGATTGCTCTCACTGCTTCCGATGCGCTTACTGAGTCTGCGGGCTCGGTAAATGCCGCAGCGGGCCACTCACACCGCCCTCCTGTCTGCTGTGTGGAGTTGTGGACAACTCTGGCAACAGGTCCAGAGACTACGCTCGCTGTTTTGATGCGGAGCGCTCGGGCAGCCCGCAAGGATAGACTTCTTGCGGAAAAATCCGCAACGCCCGCTGCATGGTCTCGGTAACCGCAGCCACAGAGCTCCGTGGCCATGACTTGGATTCTTTGCGGGTCCCACATCTGTACCCCCGGAGGCAGTGAGCGAAGTGAGCATTGTGTTCTGCGTGTGTCCGTTTATAATCTTCTCGCCCAGAAGAAAAAAAGAGTGTGTTTACACAGGAGAGAAAAGTGAGAAAATGTTAATGCCCGTTTGAGAAAAGTGTATAAAGTGTGCAGTGAGGAGTTTTACAGCCTTAAAACATCTATAATAATTGTAAAAAAAATAACGCTACTTCCTGGATTTCGCCTATCGCGGGTTATTTTTAGAACGTAACTCCCGCGATAAACGAGGGACCACTGTATACTCAAAACCTGGATTAATCTTTTTAGTTACATAGCACTACTATTATTCTGAACACTACTGTACATAACTTCGGCAGTTTATGTAAGTCGATTTTCCGTTTTACGGACAATAAAGTTTTATCTTATCTTAAAGAGCTGTTCTGGAAGGCAGAATTCACTGCACATGGAGTCAATGCGCATTCACACGGACTGATCAGTTTACTACTCTGATATATTCAATCATCTTCCCACTTATATTTATTCCCCCTTTTGACAGTTTTGTTATAAATGAATATATATGGCTTATTAACATAATACAGTGATACAGCAGTGACCACGGCACACCAGTTTTGTTTTTTGTAATTGGAGCAAGATGTAGCGCGCAGCGTGTTGTCAGACAGTGTGGATTCTGATGATGAAGGAGATGATCCCTCTTTTGTTCTGGAAGAGGAACCAGAGCACGTGGTCCCACCGTCGTGCACACAGATCTCCACAGCTTCTGTTTGCAGTTTCTCCAGGACTCAGGCGCCTCCGTTTCTCCTCTGCCTCCTCTGTTTCATTTTATTTATTTTATTTGAGCACTGTGTAAAAGCACTGCTGCATGTGGGTTTAAGAGCAGTCTTTAATATTAATATCTTTAATATGATGCAAGCGCGCTAAGCTCTTACTTTCACCCCTGATTATTTCCCATCTTAACTTCATAATGAAATTAATTAAGGATCAGACTAGTATTTTGTGTTGTGGCAGAGAGCGTGTTTAATTATGTTTCTGTTTGACAAACTGATGGTAGTATTTTCTGTCTTGATAATGACTTCAGTGGTCGGGATAGTATAAACAAAATTCATTAACTCCAGGTGAACTCTTCACATCTGGACTGGGACCAACAAATTCATTCATGTCTATTATATAAACAGCCTGATCCTCTTCTGTATTTGTTTTGACAAATATTGGCTGTGCAAATGTGGGACTGAGTTTGAATAAATGTAACAGCACAGTAATCGCATGGAAAATGCAGCTTTTTGGTGAAACGCTTAAAAACATTGATCACGCCCATTGATTTCTATTTATTCCTGGTTGTTAGACGCTAACCAAGATGGCGACGCTCTGGCAACAGCCAGCCAATGAGCAAACCACCCCAGTCCTCCATCTAGTGATTCAATAGATATCCATGCATATAACACAAAACATGACATAAATTTCAACTTAATATACTCCAAGTACACCATCAAGAACCTTGCTCTTGTCTGGTACTTTGTTTTTGGGCTGAAAACCCTCAACCCCATTTAGTTAAACCAGATTCAGGAAATGCCACTTATGTCAAATGTGTAATAAGAAGGAAACTTCCAAATGTTTATTCAAAGTTGAATGTAAAAAAAAAAAAAAAAAAAAAAAAATTCTGGTGTGTTTTTGGCTTCTTAGTTAATAAAATTGTACCTGCATGTGGGTGCTGCTGATTGTCTTCTCTTTTGGGACAGCTTTCGCTGGACGCTGAGATGCTACATTATTCCATGACATCAATACTGGTCCTGAGTTATTGTCCCGAGACAAAGCACCAGCTGGCACACCTGTTCACATCAAATTTGGAGGCTCAATAACTAAAGTATCACCAGCATTTCATTTCTAACAACTCAACAGCTGAATGCAGCCTACATGATGTTCCAGGAGGGACTGGATTATCATTCATGACATTTTTTTTATGAGAGTGGTCGTACTGGGGACACTGTCGTGACAGGTATTGGCTCCTAAATAAACTAAATTGCTGTAGTGCCCTTAGCAGACAATATTATTTACTCCTTGTGTAAATGGTTTTAATACTTAATAATAACGTGTTACACTACTAACGTACAATACATTAACTGTATTCAAGAAGGAAACAATGTTTATTTTAAAAATAGCTGATACGTATTTTCAGTCCCTCGTGTCATTTTTCAGATTTGAAATGTATGTACCTGTTCCTAAGAATAAATAAATAAATAATCCACACTTTCTCATCACTTTTTTTCTGAGGTCACAGATAGTAAAACAATTTTATTTTATTTTTTTAATCAGTTGATTACGACCAAAGAGCTGGCAAAAAAAACAAAAAACAATGCAGTTTATCATCTCCACCAGCATGCCGAAATGCCCTGCATTATTTATTTATTTTATAATCACCATTCTGTGTTCTGAACTCTGCCAATATCGTCACTGTTGTCAGACTGAAGGTTTTCCTCCAAGGTTTAGTCTGCCTCACTGTCATCTACAACCCCTGGCAATAATTATGGAATCACTAGCCTCGGAGGATGTTCATTCAGTTGTTTAATTTTGTAGAAAAAAAGCAGATCACAGACATGACACAAAAGTAAAGTAATTTCAAATGGCAACTTTCTGGCTTTAAGAAACACTATAAGAAATCAAGGAAAAATAATTGTGGCAGTCAGTAACGGTTACTTTTTTAGACCAAGCAGAGGGAAAAAAAATATGGACTCACTCAATTCTGAGGAATAAATTATGGAATCACCCTGTAAATTTTCATCCCCAAAACTAACACCTGCATCAAATCAGTTCTGCTCGTTAGTCTGCATCTAAAAAGGAGTGATCACACCTTGGAGAGCTGTTGCACCAAGTGGACCGACATGAATCATGGCTCCAACACGAGAGATGTCATTTGAAACAAAGGAGAGGATTATCAAACTCTTAAAAGAGGGTAAATCATCACGCAATGTTGCAAAAGATGTTGGTTGATCAGTCAGCTGTGTCTAAACTCTGGACCAAATACAAACAACATGGGAAGGTTGTTAAAGGCAAACATACTGGTAGACCAAGGAAGACATCAAAGCATCAAGACAGAAAACTTAAAGCAATATGTCTCAAAAATCAAAAATGCACAACAAAACAAATGAGGAACGAATGGGAGAAAACTGGAGTCAACGTCTGTGACCGAACTGTAAGAAACCGCCTAAAGGAAATGGGATTTACATACAGAAAAGCTAAATGAAAGCCATCAACACCTAAACAGAAAAAAAATAAGGTTACAATGGGCTAAGGAAAAGCAATCGTGGACTGTGGATGACTGGATGAAAGTCATATTCAGTGATGAATCTCGAATCTGCATTGGGCAAGGTGATGATGCTGGAACTTTTGTTTGGTGCCATTCCAATGAGATTTATAAAGATGACTGCCTGAAGAGAACATGTAAATTTCCACAGTCATTGATGATATGGGGCTGCATGTCAGGTAAAGGCACTGGGGAGATGGCTGTCATTACATCATCAATAAATGCACAAGTTTACGTTGATATTTTGGACACTTTTCTTATCCCATCAATTGAAAGGATGTTTGGGGATGATGAAATAATTTTTCAAGATGATAATGCATCTTGCCATAGAAAAAAACTATGAAAACATTCCTTGCAAAAAGACACACAGGGTCAATGTCATGGCCTGCAAATAGTCCAGATCTTAATCCAATTGAAAATCTTTGGTGGAAGCTGAAGAAAATGGTCCATGACAAGGCTCCAACCTGCAAAGCTGACCTGGCAACAGCAATCAGAGAAAGTTGGAGCCAGATTGATGAAGAGTACTGTTTGTTCCTCATTAAGTCCATGCCTCAGAGACTGCAAGCTGTTATAAAAGCCAGAGGTGGTGCAACAAAATACCAGTGATGTGTTGGAGCGTTCTTTTGTTTTTCATGATTCCAGAATTTTTTTCCTCAGAATTGAGTGATTCCATATTTTTTTCCCTCTGCTTGGTCTAAAAAAGTAACCGTTACTGAGTGCCACAATTTTTTTTCCTGATTTCTTGTAGTGTTTCTTAAAGCCAGAAAGTTGCCATTTGAAATGACTTTAGTTTTGTGTCATGTCTGTGATCTGCTTTTTTTCTACAAAATTAAACAACTGAATGAACATCCTCCGAGGCCAGTGATTCCACAATTTTTGCCAGGGGTTGTACATAAGGCTGAAAAAACCATAAGGCTGTGTTCTCCACAGTTTCTTCAGAATCACCTCCAGACAAGACTTAAAAAAAAAAAAAAAAAAAAAAAAAAAAAAAAAAAAAAAAAATCGTCCAAAAACAACTCGACCTCCGCCATGTTTACAACTGATCTGGGTTTGAATCAGCATAGCAACAACATGGCCACAGCTGAGGGCTGAAATACAGTGCAGGCTTCAGACAGCTATTGTTTATCCTTCATCTGCACACTTATCGTCGACTTTTATTGTTCAGGATTTTTGAAAATATCAGCATTTCATCATTTTTAGTGATTATTTGTGTGCATTATTTGGTGTCACCTACACTTTAAAAGGTCCACAAAGATGTGATCATGTTCTTAGGAAAGGAAAGAAGGATTAGATCACTTGTTGCAGCTCAAGTTTGTGCAGCAATGATTGCTGCTACCTGTTTAGAGAGAGATGCAAGCAAGGACTGTAGAAGAGTAGAAATGACAATGAAATTCAGCTCTTTGCATTTGGACAACAGTTGTTTTGTCAGGTAATCTGATATACGTACATCAGATTCATTTCCACATATGCATATGGCCAAAACTGGATTTGAGAACATCTAATTCGGTTTTGTTTTTTTGTTTATTTACCATTTACATGTTCATAATGCAAATCAATTACATGCCACAAGTAAACAAGGCTATGGAAAATGCTAACATCAAATATGGTTCATCTGATATTCAAGGGATGTGTAACAACTACCTTCTTTCTGTGCATCAAAGTTTTTTCCTGTAATTCTACCCTGAGCAGGATGGGCATTTTTGCATTTTGACACCTGTGAAGATTAAACAAAATCAGACATAATTTCACAGAGAAAGCTTTATCTTATGATCTGCACCTGAAACAAAACTGACCTTTTGTGGATCCTGTATGGACCGATGTCTCTGCAGCAAGTCATCATTGGCAAGATGGCTGCTGCTGTGGCCATGACTCTTTTGCACATCTCCTCCTCGTGTTGGCACTCCGTTAGTGCTCGATGTATTCTGTTGTGGCCTCAGACCTGACTGATCCCTTCATAAATTTTAAACACAAGCAAATGACTGAGAGATGCTGCAGCCATCAGAATGATGGATTACTTTAATGAAGAAGAAACTAAAAGTGCCTGTGATGAGCTTCCTACCGTTTTGAAACCTGGTCAGACACATACGGATTTGGCAATACCAGACATTTTGAACATGTACTGTGAGACGCAAGTGGCCCATTTCTGTGTTGCATCTGGTAGTTAGAGTCAGAAGCACGAGCAGCAGAGGACAGCTTGCTTTGCTAGGAAAAACAGATACAGTAATAGCAAACTGAATGAGTGAAATTCTAGATAAAACTAAGACTGTTAAAACGACTTTGCTGTGTTGTATTTAATGGCTGAATACTTATCTTTTATTTGATCTTGGTTAGATCATATTTTGAAGATTAACTTCAGCTTTTAACTATTTTTAATTAATGTATGTTTGTTTATTTCATAAAATGTGTTTACACAGAGAGGCCATTATATTTATAGGCAGCAGTGGATTTGATTAATCTTGCACAAATACTATTCCCAGATTCCACAGCATGAAAGGGATCCGCATCTACAACTCTGCCTGGATGGGACACCAATCCAATGCAGGTTACATCTCGAGAATAGTACCCACTTTTAATAGCTGGGTGGGCTGAGACAATTTCCTACTACAGGGACCCATAATTCCTTGCACATATCGGTCTCTGAAACAAGACAGGTGTTCAGAATTTTTCCTGTGTGCACTAATCAGAACAGAAAAGACAAATGTAGTTTAAGTTAGACTTAATTAAATTCAGAGTTCATTCATAAAGTCCGTTGACCCAGGTAGACAATATTGGGTACTTCAGCTCCTTCTCCACAGAACCGATGGCCCAACAGCAATGGTGATTCTTATGTATCCCCCCAAACTTTTGTTTGCAGGGAATATACAGTACGAGTCAAAAGTCTGGACACACTTTCCCATTTAAAGTGTGTTCAAACTTTTGACTGGTACCGAGTGTGTGAAAGACAAATCCCCATAAATTAACGTTAAAAGTCTACACTACAAGCACATCTTTACCCTTTTATTTCAGTATTATTGTGGTGGTGTACAGAGGCAAAATGACCCCCGAAATGAAATAAGTATCGCTGTCCAAATACTTATGGGCCTATTTGTATGATAGCAGGCTGGTTCGCTGAGAGATGCGCTTTCAAATCAGTCTTCTTTTTAATTGCTGTTTAAATACTAGTATTATGGGATATTATGGTGCGGCACTTGGGCATGCTGAAATATCAGAAACATGACATTTTGTATAAGCCGCTTTATGCGTTATGCAATTGAAATGACCTGATGTGGTTAAAGTTCAACCTAAGTCACGTTGAAATCATCCAACAGCGCCTTATTTGACTTCACTTCAAATATTTAAGGACAGCATTGAAACAAGTCCGTGGTACCATGTGTCTGTTAACACGTTAACATAATGTGAGATAAAACGCTGTGGCTGCAGCTGAACCAGTTTATTCAAAAACAGCTAAAAAGTTAGCGTTAGCTTGCGCTCACTGTGTGTCACTAGCAAACTAGCTAGGTCGAAAAAAACAGTCGGAACGTAGTTTTCGCTATCCACCTTGTCCATCTTCACGCTTGTTCAAATATCAGTACTTGTTCCATCGGGTTTCCAGATTCCATTTACACTGACGCCTTATTTCCCCACAGCGAATCAGGCAAAAACAACCTGTTACATAGCACAGCAGCCTGAACCAGCTGTTTACTTCGTGTCTAACCACACCCCACAGCGCCCTCTTCAGGCAATCGCCGGCTTCGACCCGATTTCTGAAAAAAGCCAATTCAGAGTAATTGTCACACGGCTGCTAAATTATAAAACTGAGGTTTGAAATTTAAAAAACTTCCATTCAAACTTTGCAGAGAGACCTATTTTCAATTCACACTCTATTGACACAGCTTATCTGGTACATAGCACAAAAAAATATATATATATTTTTTTTTTCTACCAGTGTAGATGGCGAATGGAGTCTCTAGAGATTGCCATCACAATCTCTACCATGCATGATATTGATCAATTACGTTTTTGCCTTTACTTACTCTGAGTAATACTTAGTAGAGATCGCAACAACAGAGATCAACTATACTTGAAAAAAGTAAACATTGATCAGAAATGTTATGAAATATCCATTGGGAAGTAGTTTCCGACTGGAGATTCTACAAGTAGACTCGCCGATTGTACCAAATTGCAGACTCTACTTTGACGTGTACATATACGAGGTCTGTTAGAAAAGTATCCGACCTTATTACACTCAACAAAAATATAAACGCAACACTTTTGGTTTTGCTCCCATTTTGTATGAGATGAACTCAGATCTAAAACATTTTCCACATACACAATATCACCATTTCCCTCAAATATTGTTCACAAACCAGTCTAAATCTGTGATAGTGAGCACTTCTCCTTTGCTGAGATAATCCATCCCACCTCACAGGTGTGCCATATCAAGATGCTGATTAGACACCATGATTAGTGCACAGGTGTGCCTTAGACTGTCCACAGTAAAAGGCCACTCTGAAAGGTGCAGTTTTATCACACAGCACAATGCCACAGATGTTGCAAGATTTGAGGGCGCGTGCAATTGGCATGCTGACAGCAGGAATGTCAACCAGAGCTGTTGCTCGTGTATTGAATGTTCATTTCTCTACCATAAGCCGTCTCCAAAGGCGTTTCAGAGAATTTGGCAGTACATCCAACCAGCCTCACAACCGCAGACCACGTGTAACCACACCAGCCCAGGACCTCCATATCCAGCATGTTCACCTCCAAGATCGTCTGAAACCAGCCACTCGGACAGCTGCTGAAACAATCGGTTTGCATAACCAAAGAATTTCTGCACAAACCGTCTCAGGGAAGCTCATCTGCATGCTCGTCGTCCTCATCGGGGTCTCAACCTGACTCCAGTTCGTCATCGTAACCGACTTGAGTGGGCAAATGCTCACATTTGCTGGCGTTTGGCAAGTTGGAGAGGTGTTCTCTTCACGGATGAATCCCGGTTCACACTGTCCAGGGCAGATGGCAGACAGTGTGTGTGGCGTCTTGTGGGTGAGCGGTTTTCTGATGTCAATGTTGTGGATCGAGTGGCCCATGGTGGCGGTGGGCTGACTGGTATCCCCCCCCAATAAAACAAAACTGCACCTTTCAGAGTGGCCTTTTATTGTGGACAGTCTAAGGCACACCTGTGCACTAATCATGGTGTCTAATCAGCATCTTGGTATGGCACACCTGTGAGGTGGGATGGATTATCTCAGCAAAGGAGAAGTGCTCACTATCACTATCTGTAACAGTGGAATGTGCCGTTCATTTCCAAACTGGACGCTGTGTTTTATCCGGGACGTCGTCTGACTAGCACAGGAATTGTGAAAAGACGTGGACATCAGCACTTTTTCGGCACATTGAGACAGACGTGCGGAGGAATTCCGTGCGTCGTGTCGGTGCCGCATGGCGCACAGCAACGCCGTGATGAAGCCTCACGGGACATGTTCTGGCATGTCCAGGCACATCCACAATTTCTCGGATAATCACTCGATGGAAAAAACACCGACAGTCTGAACGCCATCTCAAAGCCGTTCTGTGAGACCAAAACGGAGGTGGTTTTGTCTCGCTCCAGCAGCGACTCCATCGTGACGCGCGAAGCCTCCGCTCGGCTTTCCATGACAAAATCTCTTGTTAAAAGTTAAATCTGCCGGAAAATGGTCTATGTCCAGCTCTTGTGATAACCAGAGAAATGGCACACGATGGTCACGGATCCAGACAGCCATCCGTTTAGAAATGAAATGGTCGTTCAGCCTGTCGATGGCGGCTTCGGAGCGCGGCGCGCCCCACAGCCGCTGGGGGCCGTCCTTAAAGCGACAGTAACACTCCTTATTCTCTACCAAGCCCGTAACATTTTCACCGAAAGCCAGATAAGTTTTTCTAATGGTTTCCAGCTGCCAGTCTCTAACAGTTTCTGAAAAACTTCTGATGGAAAAAAAAGCCCAAATCATTCCACCATTTCCTGACAATGAAAATCCGACGAGGGGGCTGGACCACTCCTCACTCAAAGCCTGCTCACAGGCGAATGACGCAACCGACAGGCGTGGAAAAACTCACGCATGCGCACGAGGGTTCAAGCTTGTCTGACGTAATCACACGTGATTCAAATCCATATGGTTTTTGAAAAAAAATAAGGTTGGATACTTTTCTAAAAGACCTTGTGTATATATATCTATATCTATATGTATGTGTTTGTCTGCCATATATGGTTGACCAATTATATGTATATATTATATAATTAGTGAATTACTGCACAAGCTTTAATGCTTTCCATAGTTTTAGAAATTATTAAGAAATTGTCAGCAATACTGTGTGATTTAAGTCAGTTACAGTGCTGGAAAATAAATAAGTGGCTGCTTAAGCATTTATAGCATTTTTATTTTTTATGACATCAGATGATTAAAAAAATGATCAGGCTTTTTTTACATTAAAATTTCTAAAAATCATGTCCTTTCAATTAAGCACAAACAAAATGTTGGCATGCATAACCATGTGCCCCCATCAGTATAACACAACTAAATCATCACTTTTATACAAGTCAGAGGATGGAATAACATTTTCAAGTCACTGAACAGGTCTTGGACTTTAGTTACATCCATCAATCTGCAAACTGTCACTTAAAAAATAATTTGTGTGAAACATTAAAAGAGACTTTCTCACAGTTCTGTATCCTTGTAAGCAAAGTTGTAAACATTTCAGTGTTGATCACTTGGCAAACTAGTGTTTCTAAAGTGCCATTCTGATTTTCACTGTGAAGGTAAACTTGAGTTTAATGCAAATTTGAATCAAACCTATGATTTAAAAAAACAAAAACCCACTGAAAACAAGGAACACCCCAACATAAACACTTGTGTATCATAAAATATACTGTAATTTTTGCTTGTAGAAATTTACAGTTTAATTATTATTCATCTTTATTTGCAGGCAGACACTGCAAAGCCTTTTCCACCTATACAACCAGAATGAACCAGAACAGTTTCTAACCCAGAGCTGCTCCGCTGAAACAGTAAAAACAAAACAAAAAAAAACCCCACACAAATTCTTTTATGACTCCAAATACAATGCAATATAGATTATCCAGTGCAGCATCCATTTGGAGTGTGCATGTAACTGTACAGTGCATCTGGAAAATATTCACAGCACTTCACTTTTTCCGCATTTTGTTATGATACAGACATTCCAAAATGGATGAAATTTTTTTTCCCTGAAAAATTCTGCACACAATATCCCATAATAACAATGTGAAAAATGTTTGAGATTTTTGCAAATTTATTAAAACAAAACAACCAAAACAAAAACTAAGAAATCACATACATAAGTACTCACAGCCTTTACCATGAAGCTCAAAATTGAGCTCAGGTGCATCCTGTTTCTACTGATCATCCTTGAGATGTTTCCACAGCTTCATTGGAGCCCACCTGGGGTAAATTCAGTTGATTGGGCATGATTTGGAAAGACACCTGTCTACATATAAGGTTCCACAGTTGACAGTGCATGTCAGAGCACAAACCAAATATGAAGTCAAAGGAATTGTCTGTAGACCTCCAAGCCAAGATTGTCTTGAGTCACAAATGTGGAGAAAGATACAGAAACATTTCTGCTGCTTTGAAGGTCCCAATGAGCACAGTGACCTTCATCGTCTGTAAATGGAAGAAGTTCGGATCCACCAGGACTCTTCCTAGAGCTGACCACCCATCTAAACTGAGCGATCGGGGAGAAGGGCCTTAGTAAGGGAGGTGACAAAGAACTCGATGGTCACTTCAGCATTCCTCTGTGAAGAGAGAGGAACCTTCCAGAAGGACAACCATCTCTGCAGCAGCCCATCAATCAGGCCTGTATGGTAGAGTGGCCAGACGGAAGCCACTCCTTAGTAAAAGGCACATGGCAGCCCAACTGGAGTTTGCCAAAAGGAACCTGAAGGACTCTCACACTATGAGAAACAAAATTCTCTGGTCTGATGAGACAAAGATTGAACTCTTTGGTGTGAATGCCAGGAATCATGTTTGGAGGAAACCAGGCACCATCCCTACAGTGAAGCATGGTGGTGGCAGCATTATACTGTGGGGATGTTTTTCCAGCAGCAGGAACTGGGAGTCAGGACTGAAGGAAAAAATTAATGCAGCAATGTACAGAGACATTCTGGATGAAAATCTGCTCCAGAGCACTCTTGACCTCAGACTGGGGCGACGGTTCATCTTTCAGCAGGACACTGACCCTAAGCACACACCCAAGATATCAAAGGAGTGGCTTCAGGACAACGCTGTAAATGTCCTTGAGTGGCCCAGCCAGAACCCAGACCTGAATCCAATTTAACATCTCTGGAGAGATCTGAAAATGGCTGTGCACCGACGCTCTCCATCCAACCTGATAGAGCTTGATAGATGCTGCAAAGAGGAATGGGCAAAACTACCCAAAGGTAGGTGCACCAAGCTTGTGGCATCATATTCAAGAAGACTTGAGGCTGTAATTGCTGCCAAAGGTGTATCAGCAGAGTATTGAGTAAAGGCTGTGAATAATTATGTATATTATGAATTTTAAAATTAATTAAAAATAAAAAAATATAAAAAAAACATCATGTCATTATGGGGTGTTGTGAGTAGAATTTTGAGGGGAAAATTAATTTACTCCATTAAGGCTGTAACATAACAAAATGTCAAAAGTTAAACGCTGTGACTATCTTCCAGATGCACTGTATACAACACGGTCCATGATGTTTACAATTGCTCATGCCATACATTGCAATACTGTTTTACGGTTTTTATTTTTTACTGAATGATAATTGCAGTCATGATGCTGCACTATTTTCACTTTATGCACCTTCCTCTGCTGCATCAATTTATTTGTTATATTTTCTTTCTATATAGGTTTTATACATTTTTACCTTCTCTTTATTGTGATTTCACAGGCAATGTAACAGAGCTGCCAACCTCATCCTGTTGCACTCTACATTCATGCGTATATCAATGACAGACATTCTACTCTATTCTATTCTTTATGCCTTAGTAGCAACCAAAACCCTAAGATTAACCATAAGGCTTCATAAACTGCATGTAAAAACAAGGACTACTTTACATATTCCACCGTGCCAACATTCTTAGTTACACTAATATATAAAAGAATAACTGCAAAATATTGTTAAAAAAAATGCCAACATAGTCCAAAATAGGAGCTCACTTGTATCTATCAGAATCCAAAATTTCAGAGCTGAATATGGAGCAATTTTTATGGAGTTACTGATGAACATTTTGCGAACCCACTCACTCACTTCATTCAATCTATGCTTGCCCTGCTCATCCTGACATACCATCTCTCTTCCTCACATACAGTAGTGTTCAGAATAATAGTAGTGCTATGTGACTAAAAAGATTAATCCAGGTTTTGAGTATATTTCTTATTGTTACATGGGAAACAAGGTACCAGTAGATTCAGTAGATTCTCACAAATGCAACAAGACCAAGCATTCATGAAATGCACACTCTTAAGGCTATGAAATTGGGCTATTAGTAAAAAAAAAAGTAGAAAAGGGGGTGTTCACAATAATAGCAGTGTGGCATTCAGTCAGTGAGTTCGTCAATTTTGTGGAACAAACAGGTGTGAATCAGGTGTCCCCTATTTAAGGATGAAGCCAGCACCTGTTGAGCATGCTTTTCTCTTTGAAAGCCTGAGGAAAATGGGACGTTCAAGACACTGTTCAGAAGAACAACGCAGTTTGATTAAAAAGTTGATTGGAGAGGGGAAAACTTATACACAGGTGCAAAAAAATTATAGGCTGTTCATCTACAATGTTCTCCAATGCTTTAAAATGGACAAAAAAAAAACCCAGAGACACGTGGAAGAAAACAGAAAACAACCATCAAAATGGATAGAAGAATAACCAGAATGGCAAAGGCTCACCCACTGATCAGCTTGAGGATGATCAAAGACAGTCTGGAGTTACCTGTAAGTGCTGTGACAGTTAGAAGACACCTGTGTGAAGCTAATTTATTTGCAACAATCCCCCGCAAAGTCCCTCTGTTAAATAAAAGACGTGCAGAAGAGATTACAATTTGCCAAAGAACACATCAACTGGCCTAAAAAGAAATGGAGGAATATTTTGTGGACTGATGAGAGTAAAATTGTTCTTTTTGGGTCCAAGGGCCGCAGACAGTTTGTGAGACGACCCCCAAATTCTGAATTCAAGCTACAGTTGACAGTGAAGCATGGTGGTGCAAGCATCATGATATGGGCATGTTTCTCCTACTATGGTGTTGGGCCTATATATCACATACCAGGTATCATGGATCAGTTTGGACATGTCAAAATACTTGAAGAGGTCATGTTGCCTTATGCTGAAGAGGACATGCCCTTGAAATGGGTGTTTCAACAATACAATGACCCCAAGCACACTAGTAAACAAGCAAGATACTGGTTCCAAACGAAAAAAAATTAATGCCTCACAGATGTGAAGAAATCATGAAAAACTGTGGTTATACAACTAAATACTAGTTTAGTGATTCACAGGATTGCTAAAAAAGCAGTTTGAACATAATAGTTTTGAGTTTGTAGCATCAACAGCAGATGCTACTATTATTGTGAACACCCCCTTTTCTACTTTTTTTTTTTTTTTTTTACTAATAGCCCAATTTCATAGCCTTAAGAGTGTGCATATCATGAATGCTTGGTCTTATTGGACTTGTGAGAATCTACTGAATCTACTGGTACCTTCTTTCCCATGTAACAATAAGAAATATACTCAAAACCTGGATTAATCTTTTTAGTCACATAGCACTACTATTATTCTGAACACTAATGTACTTCCAAACATTTCGACATATCACTCTATCACATTCTCTTTTGATGGCCGTAACCACACTACTCCTGCACTCATTATGCATGACAACCTACGACGTCATGAAAAATCAACACGTGCAATAGTACAATAGATCACCCCCCCCACCACCACAAAAAAAAACCCCTCCTCCAAACTTTTTCACTTGTTGCAGCATTTTGGTTCACGGTCATTTACGGAGAACACTGCAGAAATTGCAAGTGACTCTGGTAATATAAAACTTTGTTTACAAGCAGATGTAAACAGTCAATAAAGAATAAAACACCAGAATCTGTCTGAAATTAGAGACTCTGCTGGAGGAAACCTTGGTTGAGCAGTTCCAAGTCTTTGTGCCTTTCATTCATGCTTCAGCCTCCTGGCAGTGCTCAGCAGACATAGAGGTATGATGAAAGCGGCTGCTGTAACGGTGAAGCATGTCTCTGCTCCAGCTATCCAGTAAACTGTGAATCACATGGAGCACAAAGGCATAGCAGACACTACTTTATTCCACATGACATCATTCTGAAACAAAGGTCTCTATGCCCACATTCCATTCCTTAAAGCTACAGTCCATTATTGGTGCAAGGTCAAACTAAATCTTGTACTACTAAATGACAAGAACTATTATAGTAGAAAGATGAACATTGCCTTGTGGCTGGAAGTTGGGATTTTGGAGTAAAAGCTTGAGTTTGAATAATTCTGATGTGTACTCTGTATCAGTGTGGTTGTCATTGCTATGGTACCCTGCATGATGAGCAAAGCTTCCTTACCGGAGGATGACACAACTGGACCCAGGGCACGAGCTAAGGCTCCCAAACTACGCAAAATCCCCATCACTGTGCCTTTCTGACTGGCTGAGCCTGGTGGAATAGCCACAGGTTAAAGAATTAAAAAATCTGTTACAGTAGGTGTGCTTTATAATAATAACTATGATGGTTTACCAATTAACATGAATAAGGATGAATAAGATGCTCACCATAGTCAGAAACAAGCGTAGACAGACATGGAACTACGATCGCAGCCGCTGTAACAAGGAAGAAATATCAATCAAAATAAAAAAGGGAAGTCTTTTTAAACAAAAAATAGAAAAACACATATGTTTCATATTTTAAGTACATCTTCATAACAAAAAATATTTTTATTGCATGTCAACTGAAATTACATGCTTTATTTTGTATTTCTAACAAAAAGATGATGCTTTCGCCTTTGTCTATGAGCTTGTTTGGTAAGACTGGGCTGGGCTGAAAAAAGTATGTAAATCCTGTATGGACCCTGAGACCCATCGCTGCCAGTGCTCATTACTGGAATCTGTACCATGAAGCAGATGAAGGTCTACAACTCCCCCTGGCCGGGACAACAGCCCAATACAGGTTATAAGACTAAATGAAGGTCTATAAGACTAAATCAAATCAAATTAATTTTATTTATATAGCGCCAAATCACAACAACAGTTGCCCCAAGACTAGATATTGGTAGCCAGGTCTCCATAAGCCCAACTCCTTATTTCACTTTTTTTATTTTTTGGTGAAGGGGTGAAGGTATAATGATTTAACCCACCTCCCCCCAACACACACGGACCAACAAAGTGACTTATTGGCATTATTATAGTATCGGTTTTCAAAAAATCTCTGACAATATAGGATTACATTTTTAAATGTCCATGTTTTCCTTGTGAAGAGGTATATTTTTACCCAAGGCCATCAAATACGGCCATCGGATATTGCGAAGACTTTTCGGCCGCCCGTCTGTCTTTGTGCAGCATAAGTCCAGCCCTATTACTGAGTCTTCAAATTCACAGGGAACATTCTTGGGACACAGATCTTGGACAACTTCAAAGATGGCTAATTTTGACCTATTTAAGAGGTTAAAAAGTCACATTTTGTTTAATTGTGTTCTGTTTTTATTGTTGTTGATTTGGAGGGGCAGAGGTGACAGCCAATCAGAGTAGAGCAGCACTGTGACATCAGTGGCTGGTCTAGCTAGCTGCAAACTCTGTTTTATTTGTGTGTAAATATAACCTCTATGTCATATATTATGTAAAAGCTAGTGAGAAATGAACACTTCGAAAACTAAAAACACTGTTTTTTGGAACCTGGTAACAACTCAGAAGTGAATTACAAGACATTTCATGGATGTTAGCATGGTGTTGTCACAGGCTGGTCCAGGTAGCTGCAAATTCCGCTTTGTTCATGTGTAAATATAACCTCTTTGATACATATTATGTAAAAGATAGTGAGAAATGAACACTTCAAAACTAAAAACACTTGTAACCTGATAACACCTCTGACGTGATTTACAAGACATTTCACGGACGTAAGCGTGGTGATGTTACAGGCTGGTCTAGCTAGCTGCAAATGGTTTCATTTGTGTGTAAATATAACCTCTGTCATATATTATGCAAAAGCTAGTGACAAATAAACACTTCTAAAACTGAAAACGCTTATTTTTGGAACATGATAACACCTCTGGAGTGATTTACAAAACATTTCGCAGACATCAGCATGCACGCTAACTTTTCTCTAACTCAAAGCTAAATTCCGCTCTTGTCAAAAGCTCATGTATGCGCACACGCATGTCCTTCTTCAGACGCCATTAAAATGTAAGTATTGTTTAGGATTAATTGATAGGGGTTTATTTACCATGTACAAATGGTACGTATTACAATAGGATCTTAATTATTAATGTAAATAACAACAATTTTTTTTTTTTTTTTTTTTTTTTTTTTTACACACACACACACACACACACACACACACACACACACACACACACACACACACACACACACACATCTATTTTCTTCCGCTATATCCGAAGTCGGGTCGCGGGGGCAGCAGCTCAAGCAAAGCCGCCCAGACCTCCCGATCCACACACACCTCCCCCAGCTCCTCCGGGGGAACCACAAGGCCTTCCCAAGCCAGCCTCCTCCCAATGGGATGTGCCCGGAACACCTCTCCAGTGAGGCGTCCAGGGGGCATCCGGAAAAGATGCCCGAGCCACCTCAACTGACTCCTTTCGATGTGGAGGAGCAGCGGCTCGACTCCGAGCTCCTCACCCTATCTCTAAGGGAGCGCCCAGCCACCCTGCGGAGGAAACTCATCTCGGCCACTTGTACCCGCGATCTCGTTCTTTCGGTCATGAGCCAAATCTCATGACCATAGGTGAGGATCGGAACGTAGATCGATTGGTAAATCAAGAGCTTTGCCCCCCTACTCAGCTCTCTTTTCACCACGACGGTCCGATACAGCGACCGCATCACTGCAGACACTGCACCGATCCGTCTATCGATCTCACGCTCCATCCGTCCCTCACTCGTGAACAAGACTTCGAGATACTTAAACTCCTCCACTTGAGGCAAGGACACTCCACCGACCTGAAGAGGGCAAAGCACCTTTTTCCGGTCGAGAACCATGGCCTCGGATTTGGAGGTGCTGATCTTCATCCCGGACGCCTCACACTCGGCTGCAAACCGCCCCAGTGCACGCTGAAGGTCCTGATTTGACGAAGCCAACAGAACCACATCGTCCGCAAACAGCAGAGATGAGATTCTGTGGTTCCCAAACCAGACCCCCTCTACACCCTGGCTGCGCCTAGAAATTCTGTCCATAAAAATAATGAACAGAACCGGTGACAAAGCCCTGGCGGAGGCCAACGTGCACTGGAAACAGGTTTAACTTACTACCGGCAATGCGAATCAAGCTCCTGCTGCGGTCGTACAGGGACCGGATAGCCCTTAGCAAAGAACCTCGGACCCCGTACTCCCGGAGCACTCCCCACAGGGTGTCCCGAGGGACACGGTCGAACGCCTTCTCCAGATCCACAAAACACATGTGGACTGGTTGGGCGAACTCCCATGAACCCTCGAGCACCCGATGGAGCGTGTAGAGCTGGTCCAGTGTGGTGCGACCAGGACGAAAGCCACACTGCTCCTCCTGAATCCGAGGTTCGACCATCGGTCGAATTCTCCTCTCCAGTACTCTGGAATAGACCTTACTGGGGAGGCTGAGGAGTGTGATCCCCCTGTAGTTGGAACACACCCTCCGGTCCCCCTTCTTGAACAGAGGGACCACCACCCCGGTCTGCCAATCCAGAGGCACTGTCCCCGATTGCCACGCGATGTTGCAGAGGCGTGTCAGCCAACACAGTCCCACAACATCCAGAGACTTAAGGTACTCAGGACAGATTTCATCCACCCCAGGAGCCTTCAATCAATCAATCAATTTTTTTATATAGCGCCAAATCACAACAAACAGTTGCCCCAAGGCGCTTTATATTGTAAGACAAGGCCATACAATAATTATGTAAAACCCCAACGGTCAAAACGACCCCCTGTGAGCAAGCACTTGGCTACAGTGGGAAGGAAAAACTCCCTTTTAACAGTAAGAAACCTCCAGCAGAACCAGGCTCAGGGAGGGGCAGTCTTCTGCTGGGACTGGTTGGGGCTGAGGGAGAGAACCAGGAAAAAGACATGCTGCGGAGGGGAGCAGAGATCGATCACTAATGATTAAATGCAGAGTGGTGCATACAGAGCAAAAAGAGAAAGAAACAGTGCATCATGGGAACCCCCCAGCAATCTACGTCTATAGCAGCATAACTAAGGGATGGTTCAGGGTCACCTGATCCAGCCCTAACTATAAGCTTTAGCAAAAAGGAAAGTTTTAAGCCTAATCTTAAAAGTAGAGAGGGTGTCTGTCTCCCTGATCTGAATTGGGAGCTGGTTCCACAGGAGAGGAGCCTGAAAGCTGAAGGCTCTGCCTCCCATTCTACTCTTACAAACCCTAGGAACTACAAGTAAGCCTGCAGTCTGAGAGCGAAGCGCTCTATTGGGGTGATATGGTACTACGAGGTCCCTAAGATAAGATGGGACCTGATTATTCAAAACCTTATAAGTAAGAAGAAGAATTTTAAATTCTATTCTAGAATTAACAGGAAGCCAATGAAGAGAGGCCAATATGGGTGAGATATGCTCTCTCCTTCTAGTCCCCGTCAGTACTCTAGCTGCAGCATTTTGAATTAACTGAAGGCTTTTTAGGGAACTTTTAGGACAACCTGATAATAATGAATTACAATAGTCCAGCCTAGAGGAAATAAATGCATGAATTAGTTTTTCAGCATCACTCTGAGACAAGACCTTTCTGATTTTAGAGATATTGCGTAAATGCAAAAAGCAGTCCTACATATTTGTTTAATATGCGCTTTGAATGACATATCCTGATCAAAAATGACTCCAAGATTTCTCACAGTATTACTAGAGGTCAGGGTAATGCCATCCACAGTAAGGATCTGGTTAGACACCATGTTTCTAAGATTTGTGGGGCCAAGTACAATACAGCCTTGCCACCGAGGAGCTTTCTAACCACCTCGGTGACTTCTGCCTGGGTAATGGATGAGTCCGCCTCTGCGTCCCCAGTCTCTGCTTCCTCTTCAGAAGACGTGACGATGGGATTGAGGAGATCCTCGAAGTACTCCTTCCACCGCCCAACAACATCCCCAGTCAGGGTCAACAGCTCCCCACCCGCACCGTAAACAGTGCCGGTGGAGAGCTGCTTCCGCCTCCTGAGGCGTCGGACGGTTTGCCAGAATCTCTTCGAGGCCGACCGACAGTCCTCCTCCATAGCCTCCCCGAACTCCTCCCAGACCCGAGTTTTTGCCTCTGCGACCGCACGGGCTGCGGCACGCTTGGCCTGCCGGTACCTGTCAGCTGCCTCTGGGGTCCCACTTACCAACAAAGATAAGTAGGACTCCTTCTTCAGCTTGACGGCATCCCTTACTTCCGGTGTCCACCACCGGGTTCGGGGATTGCCGCCGCGACAGGCACCAGAGACCTTGCGACCACAGCTACGAGCGGCCGCATCAACAATGGAGGTGGAGAACATGGTCCACTCGGACTCCATGTCTCCAACCTCCCCCGGGATCTGGGAGAAGCTCTCCCGGAGGTGGGAGTTGAAGACCTCCCTGACAGAGGGTTCCGCCAGTTGTTCCCAGCAGACCCTCACAATATGTTTGGGCCTGCCAGGTCTGACCGGCTTCTTCCCCTCCCAGCGGATCCAACTCACCACCAGGCGGTGATCGGTCAACAGCTCTGCCCCTCTCTTTACTCGAGTGTCCGAGACATGTGGCCGAAGGTCAGATGATATGACTACAAAGTCGATCATCGACCTCCAGCTCAGGGTGTCCTGGTGCCACGTGCACTTATGGACACCCTTGTGCTCGAACATGGTGTTCGTGATGGACAAACTGTGACTAGCACAGAAGTCCAACAACTGAACACCACTCGGGTTCAGATCGTGTAGGCCGTGCTTCCCAATCACCCTCCTCCAGGTCTCACTGTCACCGCCCACGTGGCCGTTGAAATCCCCCAGGAGAACAATGGAGTCCCCAGTCGGAGCGCTATCTAGTACCCCTCCCAGGGACTCCAGGAAGGTCGGGTACTCTGCACTGCCGCTCGGCCCGTAGGCCGAGACAACGGTGAGAGACCTGTCCCCGACCCGAAGGCGTAGGGACGCGACCCTCTCGTTCACCGAGTGAACTCCAACACATGGCGACTGAGCTGGGGAGGAATAAGCAATGCAACCCCAGCTCTCCGCCTCTCCCCGTGGGCAACGCCAGAAAAATGAAGCGTTCCAGCCCCCCTCCAGGAGTTGGGTACCAGAGCCCATGCTGTGCGTGGAGGTGAGCCCGACTATCTCTAGTCGGTATCTCTCAACCTCCCGCACAAGCTCAGGCTCCTTGCCCCCCAGCGAGGTGACATTCCACGTCCCAACAGCCAGGGGCTGTGAGCATGGACCGGACCACCGGGCCGCTGGGCCACCCGCCTTCGACCGCCACCCAATCCTCTCTGCACCCGACCCCCATGGCCCCCTCTGCAGGTGGTGAACCCACAGGTGGGCGGGCCCACGTTGCTCCTTCGGGCTGAACCCGGCCGGGTCCCATGGGCTAAGGCCCGACCACCAGGCGCTCGCGCGCGAGCCCCAACCCCAAGCCTGGCTCCAGGGTGGGACCCCGGCTCCGCCATACCGGGCGACGTCTAGGTCCTTGATCTTTCACTGGTCATGGAGGTTCTGAGCTATATATAGCTATATATATATATATATATATATATATATATGTGTGTGTGTGTGTGTGCGCACACATTTTGCACTGGGATATACCAATTAAACAACTGCAAATTATAAGGAAGACAATGCTCATACGGCTGAGGGGATTTTACCATTGCATTATATTTCATTCTTCCTAAGTCTTTACTACTCAAAGTGACTGCAAACGTTAACTCACCAAAGGAATATAATGCCAAGCCAATGTAAAGCATTTTTACATCCAATGACAGACCAATGAGAATAAATGCTGGGATCAGTGTGATGATTGCCTGAAAACAACCAACAATTTTTAATAAGAAAAATTTTATAATAAAAAAAAAAAAAAAACTTTATTCAGTGGTTTAACATGTACATCAATGCCATAAGAAATATTTTGTTATATATGCCTACCAAATGAACAGCCTTAATATGTTGTCCAGGTTTGATTCTGCGAGTATATCCCCCCTGGATCAAAGCCATAATGACACCAATAAAGAAGAACATCTTTCCCTGCTCCATACTGTTGAGAGAACAACAGCTGTAAGAGTCATAATGTTGCTGTTAAGATGCATTTTATAGCAGCAAATGATGTAATCTTGGTGCTCAAACCTTGTGAAATGAAAGCGCTGGTGAGTCAGAAAACTAAGAGTGAACTCCAGACCAGAGAAGAGGAAGAGGTATGAGAAATAAACCAGGCCCAACATTTGAAGCTTCTGCATTCCTGTGAAGACAGCCCAACGTCCAGCTAAGATGTTGAAACGAGTTTAATAACCAAGAGAACATCAGAGAGTATCTGACTTACGCTCTTTTGATGGTGGAACTTCTCCTGTGGCTACAGCTGAAAAACGGAATAAAGCCAATGGATTCAAGAGGTT
This sequence comes from Thalassophryne amazonica, assembly GCF_902500255.1. NCBI lineage: Eukaryota > Metazoa > Chordata > Actinopteri > Batrachoidiformes > Batrachoididae > Thalassophryne > Thalassophryne amazonica. Next base: position 97,912,309 of record NC_047107.1, read on the forward strand.
CCAGGTGTCCCTAAATCCTGAGGATGAAGCCTATATGGAATGGAAAAAAATTTGTGTTATCATTTAGATGGAGTATTGACATTTCTAGTAAAAGGGGAAAAAACACAACATTCTAGGAACTATAGAAAATGAACTTGGTTTCTAAACCATAAAGAATGACATTTTTATATTGAATATCAAAATAAAAACATATGAGTTGGCATTTAAGAAATTTGCTTGATGACAAATAATAATCGTATGAGAGGAATAGATATCACTGGTCCGATGACCCGATTGTGTTTGTCTGGGCCAATTTGGGCTACGTAACATCAGATTTCAGCAGAGAAATCAAGTGCTTGCTAAGTTTCACAGAACAGGCACAGTCTCCAATGGTGAAAGATTTTCTCAGGACCCAACAGTCCAAGTAAGTTTATTTACCATTTATTTTTCCAAAAATGTAATCAAGGCCATCTAACAACAGGAGGCCACCATGTTGATTCATGGGCAGCTTGTGCTAATGTTAGGTAAGGTAAGTGTTAGCATTAGTTAGGTAACATTAGTTAAACTGTAACTTAAGGCAAAACACAGAAACTAACTAATGTTAACATTCATCTGGAGACACTTGACACAATCTAATCCAGAACCTCTAAGGAGGACCATGGTCTGGACAACTTTAGGGATGTCTGAAAATGCATTACACATTTTACATGCATAAGAAGGACATACAAATGTTTTGACCCCTACCTCCCAGTGTTATTTTGACCTTTTTTTTTTTTTTTTTTTTACAGCCCCCTCAATACCCCATAATTTGAACCTTGGCAATGCATTTAATGATTTAAAGATGAGTTCCTGGCCATGTGGGTTAGTGAACACAAACCCTTAATATCTTACATTTTTAGTAAGTGGAGAACACTGGGACCATTTACATATCCATACAACCACTACGCAACTACTTCATTCTTTATTCATTTTAAGGGGAAAGCACAAAACATTGTACAAAAGCAAATGTGACAAACAGATTGTCACTTAATCTTAATAAAATAAATTTCATATTGTTTAATGACAGAGTAAAACAGAATGATGTGTCATTAAAAATAGATGGAATGGACATTCAAAGGGTAAAAGAAACAAAATTTTTTAGGAGTTATGATTGATGAAGATTTTACATGGAAGTCACACATAAATTACATAAAAGGAAAATAGCGAAAGCTATTGCTGTTTTGCATAAAGTTAAATATTCATTAAATAGTTATGGATTACTAACTGTACAATTCATTGATTGTTCCATATTTGACTTATTGTGTAGAAGTCTGGGGATCAACATGTACAACTTACACGCAACCTTTATTTATTTTGCAGAAAAGAGCTTTAAAAGTGATTAGCAATAGTCGTTTTAGAGACCCATCTAGTCCATAGTTCATTAAGTATACGGTACTTAAATTTCATGATTTAGTTGATTTGAGATTATTACAAACAATGTACCAAGCGAATATAATTGCGATAATTTGAAAGGCATAGAAGTCTTTAAAAAACCAAGATTCAGAACCAAGATAAAGGAACGGAGTATTGCAGTGAATGGTGTAAAATTATGGAACAACCTCAGCAAAGAAATCAAAGAATCAAGGTCGCAAAGAAATCAAAGAATCAAGGTTGCTTAAATTATTTCGTAAGTATGAAACTATGAAATAAGTCAGTGGGCTGTGACAAAGCCAAAAATGTAATCTGTTAATAATGTTTAGAATGTTTGAGGTTTGGAGTGTGATCTGTTAGGGATGTAATCTTATAAATAAATAATGGTTAAAATTATGAAATGGGTCGGTGGCATGTGACGGAGTCACAGAAATGTGGTCTGTTGGATTGTGTTGATTGATGATGCTTGATGTTGTAGGGTTGTATTGTAAAAAAGGGCCAGAAAATATAAGACTTGTTCTTCCAATCTGCTCCTTTTCATTCAAGGGTTTGTAAAGTTTTGTTATTTCTGTTATTCAGTTTTTTTTTTTCTTTTAAATGAATGAAATTAAAAAAAAAAATAATTTTTTTGCAAAACCTGGAATCTTCTTGATTTGTAGTGGGAATGATTTGTGTTTGCATGTCTAACCTTGTTATTTTTCAGAGTCTCTGGCAGCATGAGCCAAATGAAGATCAGATCTGCAGTACTGAAGGTCAAAGCCAGCAGGGCTGGACTGTGGTAGAACACATTGCCTGTTCTAGCACTGAGAGCAAAGTAAGCACCCATCAGAGGTCCCACGGTGAAGCCCAATGAGAACGCAACACCGATCATAGCCTGCATCACAATAAAATTATACTTACATCTGTGACATTTAGTTGAATGTCTTTCCCAAAGTAAGATTAAAAACAACAAAAAATGACATTTAATAAAGCAAGATGTGAAGCTGAAGTGGTGCAGCTGTCCAAGCTGTAATAAATGTGACAGAGTACTACTGTATTCTTACAGTAATATTAGACTGGAAAATAAATAGGAGTTGAGAGGAAAGGCAGAAAAACTGTTTGGTATTTTAATATCAGGGACTATGGTAAATGATTGAACACACAAAATCACATAATTGCATTTTAATATATTGCATTTTAAAAATACATTTTCTTTTATAGTCATAAAAGTCTGTGCCTACCATGCCACGATTCCGTGCTTTTGGGCAAGGCAAGTCGGCCACAATGGCAGTGCAGAGGCTGACGTTGCCCTTACAAATGCCCCCAATTACTCGGAACAAAAGGAACATGCTGAAGCTCCGGGAAACGACCCAGACCGCATAGGAGCACATCAGCCCTAACTAAACACAAGGTGCCCAATTAGAGCCAAAAGAATAAAGACTAACGACAAAGAGCCAAAAGAATAAAGACTAACGACAAAAGGAAGATGAAGACACACATATGCACACACACACTAGCTTATACGGTATGTACAACATAGTTATGTCTTTATACTCACTGTGGTAAGGAGAAGTAGGGGTTTTCTACCATGAAAGTCTGACAAAGCCCCAGTTATGGGTGATGACAGGAACTGAAGTAGAGAAAAGAGTGAACCAATCAAACCTGAAAGACACATTGAGGGGCACATTCATTAGACTGCCTAGAAAGTGGCACACGCTTTGCATTGCTTAAATTGTACAATTTGGCCATCATGCAATCTAAAAAAAAAAAAAACTCTCGTAAAGTGTAAAATCAAGCCAAAAGGAGATTGCATGCCTCCAAACAGCACGCTGTTGTACTTCTTTTCCATAGGAATTCCAACGACCTCCCTGAACCAGTCTATAATGCTCTGCAGGGATTGATACGCCACATCCTGCACAGTGACAAAACACAAGACCACAAAAGAAGTCTGCATACACATCCACAAACCAAAGTTATCCATTTTTCTTATTTATTTATTTAAAAGGGACAGTACATATTAATGAACATATACAATATATAAATGACAGATTTTAGCTGTAGGCTAATTTCCATCTGTAGTCCCTGATAGGCTGATGTAAGAATTAACAAATAATTAACAATAAAAGCACACAGACATCACAGAAACTTACAATACAACTACAGTACATAGGGGTCACTAACTACTACAGCAACAAGACTGCACAAAAGACAGAAGAGGACAAAAAAGAACTGAAGAGAACGACAAAGGACATGCGGTTCTCTAACACAAACTCAGTGGAAGGAGGGCACACAGATTAAAAAAAAAAAAAACTACAAAATCACTACAATTACAATACAATTTGAATAACTTACCGTAATTAATTTACAAATCTAATTTCATGCATTTGTATATTTTAAAAACAATAACAAAGTGCTGTGATGCATCGCACATTTGCCTAAGGTTCTTCTTAGTTTCTACAATTGAATTCATGATGTTCACATTTTTTATTTGATCTGAGCCACTCCTTTAAGTAACTTTTGAAAGCTTTAAAGCTTGGGGCCTCCCTCACCATAGTTGGCAAAACATTCCATTGGACACTGCCTTTGTAGGACAGGACATTTTGTGCAAAAGCTGACACTTTGCAGTCACCTCTACTCATAGCCCTGGTGACTATCCATAGCTGCAAAAGTTAGCTCCAAATATATCGGACACTGAGATTATTGCTATTTTAGCTTTTACAGTACTTGAATTGAAAGCAAATACTACTATATATGACCACCTACTGCACACTGCCAATGTTTAATTTGAAGTTAATCATGTCCAAAAAGTATGAATGGTGGAGCTGCTGAAATTTTTTGTGTGTGGTCACACTTTTCATAAATTGGACCAATTTGCTGTTGAACTGTTTCACAACTAGGCATTTACCATTTTTTTTTCATTGTCAGCAGTTAAAAAGTGTCAAATTTAAGTGTTACATATGAGTTGGACACAATGTGACATGTCTGGCAAGAAGCAGACCATCCTCAAAAACTGAGTGACCACCAGTGTTACCACAGTTACTTTGAAAAAGTTATCCAATTACTGATTAACCCTTGAAAAGGTAACTGAGTTACTTTACTGATTACTCAATTTTAAAAGTAACAAAGTTAATTACTAGGTACTTTATTAGTTATTTTAAGCAGCTGCCGACAACACCCCCACCCCACGCCGTCACCTCAACATGACAATGATGACCACTTTTGCCAATTCTCACTTTATCAGAAGTGCATTGGAAAGTCATGCTGCGTTTACACATTACAAGAAGTCATGAATACCACGAAGTATGCATTCTTGGCCGCTGACCATGAATGTGACGATTTGGAGCAGAGATGTCAGGAGTCCTCAGGAATTGTTGCAACCTGTTACCACGCGTTACGATTAATGGCACGTATCACTGGCATATTATCATGAATCATTATGCACGGTCAATAATAATGTTCCATGCTGTTGCGGAAGAGGAGGAGACGTAGAGAGCCATATGTCTGGCTGCACGCGGCTCTCCTCTGGCTCAGACTCGTTTCGTTCTCCTGAACATCAGGCACAACAGCAGGTGGAACACCTGCAGGAGAGCGCTGAGGAGCACTGGAATGAGACTTAGCGGACTCTGTCCTTCTTGCGGTGTAGCATGGTTTAATTGTGCACATGTGAGAGAAAACATTGATTTGTAGTGGCGCGCAGTGAAATGTGAAGCCGCGTTACAATTCGCGTCAAAACCTGATAGTTTCTGTGTCAGTTTGTAACAACGCGTGACAGTTTGGGCTCCAAGAAACATCACAGGAACCTCTACGAATGCTGTCATGCTCTGTTAAGGATCACCACTAAACACACTCAGTTGCGAACTCCACGACATGGGGCAAAATGAGGGTGGTGCTAGACATTCGTGGAAGATTTTTTGACAGCAAAAAACATGCTCAACGAAAATAATGAATATCCTGCACCGACAAAACCTATTCAGATGAAATTACGTTAAGAATGTCAGGAATGTGCCACGAATGACATAAGTATGACATTTGTCCTGCCCATGTGTAAATGCAGCATAAACAATATATGTCCTGACATTTTAAATCGAACTTAAATACTACTTCCTGAAAAAAGTTTTCATAAAACATGAAAGAACGCCAGTCTTTCTTGACTTCAATGAACATAAATACTTATTTTATAAAAAATAAAGACAGTCTTTCGTGACCTCATACTTAACTGTTGACAGCACTGTAATGGCAAAACTTGCAATTTATGTCAAGAAAATTTACCAAAAACCTTCTGACAAAAGACAGCAAGCGAAACACCAAGCAAGTGGTTTTCTAAGATTTTTAGTAGTTGAAGCTTCAAGGTAGTCATACAGAGTACAGCATGTGCATTCTGTAGAAAGTACAGAGAACATCCAGTTTCAGGTTGCTTATATAGCACCACAGTGTGACAATGTTCACAACATGAGATCATCGAAAGCACGACCACAATTTATTGCATGAAATGACCAAAGTCAGAATCAGTTCCTTTTTCCTTATCCTGTTTCTTCACAAGGCAACAAAGGTGGGTTATCTGTTGCCGAAGGTTTAACGGACAAAGGATCTGGTTCAGCAGATTTCAGTCAGGCATTAGTTTGACAAAGTTTTATTCGGCACACAAAATATTCAAATAGAAAAAAATGAACAATTCCACAAACAAACAGACAAAACTAGTGAGTCCGAAAGGGTGTGGGCTGAAGCAAAGCTTATTAGCGCCCACCCCTGCTAGTACAAGTCCAACAATTCTAATCAGTCATATTTACATAAATATAAATTCACTACTACATGTCTACACACAGACATACACATCAATATACTTGTTTTGAAACAAGGTTCGGTCAGATCGGCACACAGAAATGATCACACAGACTGCATTTTGCTAGAACAAACAGGCGTATATTTATTCCCCACAAAAGCAGTTACATCAAGCACAAGTGTTTGCAGCGCATGAAACATCTCTTTCTCTCTTACCATGACGCCTTTAAGGTGGAGAGCCAACACCTTCGGCAGAGTGCGCTTGTCAACCAGCTGGGCAAACCCGCAGCAGACTCTATCGGAGCATGGCTCTGCCTCCTCTTTTCTAGTGTGTGCGCAAAGGGAGGGTGAGTGGCCATTTCAAACTCCCTGGCGCACATAATTTCTTTAATCAACAGGCATCAAAAAGGTATTTCCTCTTGCAAAAACATCTCTTCAGCGCAGTCGTCAATAGCAACACAATAGCAACAAAAACAAAGTTGTGAATAATAACAAGTACATCCAGCTCTTCACTCCCAGGTCAGACTGACCCCAGCATGCTAAAACAAAGTTGAATAACAAGTACATTCTCAGGGTTACTTTAAGACAGGTGCAAAACAGCACAATAACATTTTTATTATACAATACTATTCACTTATAATTATATTTATATAGTACCAGATCACAAGAAAGTCGAATCAAGGCACTTTACGCCAGTAAGGACTAACCTTACCAACCCCCAGAGCAAGCACTAGGCAACTGTGGTGAGGAAAAACTCCCTATAAGGAAGAAACCTCAAGCAGACCAGGCTCTTGGGGGCAACCCTCTGCTTGGGCTGTGCCATATCTACCTATATACATACGTATATACTTTACAAACATACATATACACAGTCACTTATATACATATACACCTACCCATATCTATATATCTACATACGCATATACATACCCACACATTCAAATATACAATAAGTCCCACTTATAAATTGAACATTCCATATAAATCAAATTATATTTGCTTCTTTATGATACTTAGACATAATGTTCTTTTTGAGTAGTTTCTTAAATCTCACTAAGGTACTACTCATTCTAACCTCTGTTGAACATTTGTTCCATTTCCTCACCCCAACCACAGACACACAAAAACCCTTTACATTTGTTCTTACTGGTGGTTTCATAAAAACTGCACAACCTCTTAAACTATATCTGGATTCCCTCAATCGGAACAGACTCTGGACATGTCTCGGTAAGGCTTGGTTTTTCGCTCGAAATAAAGTTTGAATTGTAATGTAATCGACCAAATCAATGAATTTTAATAAATTTAAAGACACAAACAGAGAATGAGTTGGTTCACGATATTGTTTATTGCAGATGATTCGTATGGCTCGTTTTTGCAAAAGGAATATTGGATTGGTATTTGATTTGTAAGTGTTTCCCCATGACTCAACACAATATGTCATATATGGTACCATCAGAGAATGATATAAAGTAAGTAACCCTTCTTGCGGCAGTAGGTCTTTGGCTTTATACAAAATGGCTATAGTTTTTTGACAATTTTGATTTCACATAATTTATATGTGGTTTCCAGCTAAGTTTATTATCAATTATAACACCTAAAAATTTATTCTCTGTTACTAACTCAATTTCCTTATTGTTTATAGTTACATTTTTACATTTGGGTGCCTGTTTATTTCCAAATATAATACATTTAGTTTTCCCAAGGTTGAGTGACAACTTATTAGCGTCAAACCAAACCTTAAATTTTTCCAGTTCTTTCTCCACTATGTCCAGAAGCTGTTCAAGATTTTCACCGCTACAGAACACAGTTGTATCATCCGCAAAAAGGACACATCTCAGTGAACTCGACACCCAACTTATATCATTTATATAGATTATAAACAACAAAGGACCCAGCACTGAGCCCTGCGGCACCCCACATGTGACATCCGAGTTCAGAATTTGTATTATTGAATTGAACATACTGAAATCTGCCTTGTAAATAACTAGCTATCCATTCATATGCCAGACCTCTGATTCCATATTTCTGCAGTTTACTTAATAGTATTCCATGGTTAATTGTGTCAAATGCTTTCTGTAAATCAAAAAAAAAAAAAAAACACTTATTGTGTATTGTTTATTGTCAACTGCAGTTGCTATACTTTCCACAAAGTCCATCAAAGCATGTGATGTAGTTCGAGACCTTCTGAATCCATATTGTTCTTCACAAATGATGTTATGCTTCAGTAAATAATCATTTAATCTTTTAGCAAATTTTTTTTCCAAAATTTTGGAAAATTGTGGCAGGAGTGATATAGGTCTATAATTAGAAAATGTGTGTTTGTCACCAGTTTTAAACAGAGGAATTACTTTGGCTATTTTCATTTGAGAAGGAAATTTACCAGTACTTAGTGACATATTGCAAATATAATTGAACTGTTTTACTATACAATCAATAACTTTTTTTAATAAATCCATATCCAAATTATTAAAATCAGTCGATTTCTTACTTTTTGAACCATGAACCAGAGCAAGTATTTCCCTTTCATGAGTACCACCAATGAACATTGAAACAGATTTGTTAAACGTTGAATTATTTACCCAGAAGTTATTAGTTGATGAGTCAATTTTACTGGCAAGATTTTTACCCACATTAACGAAGTATTCATTAAAGTGTTCAGCAATAGACTCGTCGTTATCAATTGTGATGTAGTTGTTACTCTGAAAAAATGAAGGATAATCTCTAGTTACTCTATTCTTTTTTACTATTTCATTTAATATGTTCCATGTGTTTTTGATGTTATTTCTATTTTTGACAAGTAACTCATTATATGTTTTTTTACTGAGTCTCATGATATTGATTAACTTATTCTTATATGTTTTATACTTACTTTCAGCTTCCTTAGTTCGTAGTTTTATGAATTGTTTATATAGTACGTTTTTCTTTTTACATGCCCTCTGAAGTCCCTTAGTTATCCATGGTTTGTTGCTATATTGATTTCTATATATTTTGTCAACAAATGGACAGTGTTTATTATACAAACTGGAAAAAAATGGAAATGAAAGCATCATATGACCTGTCAACATCATCAACAAAAACATCTGACCAATTCTGACTTGATAAATCCTCCCTTAAATTATCAATTGTTTCAGGTGTTACTTTTCTACTCATGAATTTGATATTGCTTCGATACATACAACAACCCTCCAATGCAAAGACTGAGAAAACTGGCAAGTGATCACTGATATCACTGACCAGTAGTCCCCCACTAAGATTACCGGATATAACGTTAGTTAAAATATTGTCAATGAGAGTTGTTGTATCCATAGTTATTCTGCTAGGATGAATGATGGTTGGAAACAGTCCTAAACAGTACAAGGTGTTTATAAATGAGGTAATTTGTGGATGATTGTGAGGGTTTAAAAAAATCTATATTGAAATCTCCACAGACAAATAAATGCTTATTTCTGTTGATTTTGTTGTACATTCCTAAGATAATGTCTTCAAAGGTGTCAATATTTGTCCCAGGAGCTCTGTAAATGCAACTAACAACTATGTTTTTGGAGTTTATAGATGTAATTTCTATGGTAACATATTCCGTGATGTCCACTGTAAATGACATGTTGTTAATGAGTTTACAGTTATAATCTGACCTTACAAACAATGCAACGCCTCCGCCCCTTCTCGTCTGCTTATTAACCAGGAACAATTCATAACCATCAAGATATACCAGATCTTTATTATCCTCATTTAACCATGTTTCTGAAATTGCAATAACTGAAAAACATTTTTTGGATGTTTTCAAACAATCATTAATAGTGGACAGATTACGAGAAAGACTTCTGCTGTTGAAATGTATAATTGAAAAATCTTCATCATTGATTTTATAATTTTTGAATTGTTCTTCTGTAAAATATTTGGACTGTCTCACAATATTCTCACTGAAAAAGGTATCAGGATCATTTTCAGATTCGAAGGGGTGGTTAGCAGAGTTATTATAATTAAATGTATCTAGACAGAGCTCCTGGGCAGAAATAAACGGATCATTATCCTTAGTCATTATGTCTCTCTTGTCTCCGGGTGTAGATGATGTGGATGAGTGGGTTGCTCCAGTCTGCATCATGGTGCTGTGATGTGTTTGAGTCCTCATACCTATTGTTCATATTTGTCCAGCTCCTCGATGTTCCTTATTGCCATGACTTTTGCTTGTTCTGGTGATCCGTTCAGTTTGATGAATATTTTACAGTTTGAAGTCCATGTGTGCTGGATTTTTCCCTGTTTCTTTAAGAAGCGTGCTTTCCTGGCGATGTCGGCATTCCGTTTGGTGAGATGTTCATTGATGAATACGTTTGTCCCTTTCAGTCTTCTTCCTTGTTTTAACAGTGCTGTTTTGTGTTTTCTGTTGATGAATCTCATGATGACGGTTCGTTTATCACCGTCATTTCTCTGGGGCAGAGGGTGGCACGCTTCAATGTTGTTTAAATCCATTTCTATACCTTTAGATAGGAGGAAATCAGCAACCTGTTTTTCCACAGAGCTGACCTGTTCACTGGGCTCCCCTCCGCTCTCATCTGTTACCGCCCGTGCATAGGACCGTGGTTTGATGTGAAGACCTGTGATGATGACGTCGTTGATTCTGGTGTACTGCTCCAATTCAGCCACTCTATTTTCCAGCTGCACCAGACGCCGGCCTTTCTCAGCGTTCTGAGAAAGCACGACCAGATTGACAGGTAAAAAAAATTTAGCAGCATTTTTTACATCATGAAAGAAAGAAACTTGGATGGAAAAAGAACATTAGCTGCTCTGTGAGTGTCCTCGCTAAAAATAGCTGAAGACCTGCGAGGACACTCACAGAGCAGCTCAGAGTTTTAAAGGAAGAAAAGCGCAAAAATGGTCTTAGTAAAACTCAGTTCACGTGTGCTGCCATCACCGCGCTTTGAGAGACGACAACTGTGTTTTGAACTTGGAGCTGCTTTGCCCACGGGGCAGTTTTAATGCGGTGATCAACCGACACGATCTCTGCCGTCAACTGATCAGGCACGTCTGATTTATACTGTATAAAAATGACAAAAATAGTAACGCACATTGACTTGGAGAAGTAATTTTAATCTGATTACTGATTTGGAAATACTAACATTAGATTACTCGTTACTGAAAAAAGCAGATTAGAGTAACGCGTTACTAAGCAAAGCATTACAAGCATCCCTGGTGACCACACACGGAGACAAGTGAGGGAAGCCACCAAGAGGCCCAAAATAACTCTGAAGGGGTTATAGTTTTCTGTGACTTGAATAAACAACTTTCAACAACTTTTTATGAAACAAGTGTCTGCTGCTTCGGCTTACAGCATCAAAGATGAGTCACACAGAGAGAAGCTGTATAAATGAATGAACGTATAATCCAGGCCTGACCTTGCCAGGAGGCACACTGATGATTTTAGCCAAGACATTATGACTTAGTTTTTGCAACACCAAAATCTTTTTGTTTTTGAAGAAACCTCACTTATGAGTTAGGCGTTAACGTTTTCAACAAACATTGTCACCTAAACAGTACAGTGAGTACCGGAATTAATTAATGTAATTTGCTCTAACGTCCTCCGACAAAAATAACAGTGAAATACAAGTTATTCATTCATTTATGGCAACTCAACAGCCAACATAGGTGATTGTGCAAAGCTTTACTGCTCAAAACCACTAGAATAATACATTTTTAACCCTCAAATGACCAAGCTATTTTAGTGACTAATGGCCGAGTGGGGTTATTTATGACCGCATTGACTTTACATAGGAATTCTTCTATATAAATTATCATTTTAGGGTTCTCCATATTTATTTCACTCTCTAATATATTTGTCAATCATCATATTCATCCTCACTCTGGGTATCAAAAAACAGTCTCAGTGCTTGTACAGCTGTAAATATTGCTATTGCAGGTCTGTTTGCCATGCTTCCTGGCAAAACAGTAAAATACAAATTACAATATCATCTGAAGCCATAATGTCAAAAATCTCATAGATCGCCTGGGGGTCATAAGTGACCCCGCAAAACTTTGCATTATATTTACCACATGGATTGGGCGATACTTGCAAAATTCTATGAACACATGCAGGACAAATAGCTGAACAAATTCATGGCAGGAAACTTTTTTCTGATCAAAATTAGAAAAATGGTGCACAAAAATACATGCCCGGTGTCATAAATGACCTCACTCAGTCACCTGAGGGTTAAATGTTAATGTACCAATCGATGATGACAAAGATGACCATTTACATTCCATGGTTGGCCAACAGTTTAACAACTATTTCAGCAGATAACTGGCTACCGTCCTCCATAAAAAAATTACAAGGCGTACCTGGTGTTTTATGTTTGGCATCCATATTTTTCCCAACCTGTATGGCGGGTAAAATATTTGAATACATAAACAGATGAAATTTTTCTTCTTTATAAACAACTAACTATGGTCATATCTACTTTGACACGTTCCATCAGTGCATTATTGTACTAGAGCAAGAGAACGCCCTCACCTCTGTTTGAGCATAGTGGTCCAAAATTGATGGCAGGAGAGGTAAAATTAATGTAAATCCCAGAAGGTCCAGCAGGAGGATGAAAAACACAATGTTGATGACCTTGGATGAGAACGAGGCTCCATCCTCAAACGACTTTTTAGTTGGCATGCCTTAAACTGGATACAGTGTTTCTTCTTATCAAATGTACCACCTATAGACTGATAACTGCTACGCCCACTGAAATTAAAGAAATGAAACACATTAAATTATATGGTATAAAATGAGTTTTGTATGTAGTACAGTTAAATATGGTTGAGGTTTCATGTCAAACATCTTCAAAGTACATTTGTGCATATAAAATTTATTATAAGCTAATTTTTTAGGGCCTTTAAGAGTTTGTTTCACACTTTTGTGACTTGTGAGACAGAAGTCCATATCTGGACTCCAGTTTGGTCTGTGACACTCCCACTGAGCTTGTCTGCACTGTGTGACATGCCCACATGATGTGTGGGAGGAGACACCCCCAAGAAAAAGCAGTTTTTTTTTTAAATCTAGCTAAAATAAAACATACAATCCACAACGTACATCTATCAATGGATCGATTAACTGATTGACACACACACACACACACACCCCTCTCCAATGTGGAAATTTCCTTGACTTTTTCCAGTCATTGGGGTTGTCAACAATGAGGCACCTGCATGCTGGATCACGCCCAGAGAAACACCCCACATGCCCAAAATGTTGAAGCTGACATTCCCATACAATGCAAGAGATGATCCTCATTTGAGTCTATGTAAGGAAACATTCATTTGACACAAAGTCATTCCAGTGAAATCAGCCTTCAATGTTCAGCTCCTCTCCTCTGTGCTGGTGAACAGAGGTAAAGTTACAAAAACGGTCACTGTCCAAATACTTATGGACCTGACTGCATAAAGTAGATATTTTAAATGATTATATAAAGAAACTGCTTAAAGATGTACTTTCTGCACTTAGATGACCTTGAAAGGTCAAAGTTGAGGTCATAGCTTTGTGCTTTGATGACATCACAAAGCATGCCAGTGATTAAATCAAAATCAAATCAATTTTATATATATAGCGCCAAATCACAACAAACAGTTGCCCCAAGGCGCTTTATATTGCAAGGCAAAGCCATACAATAATTATGGAAAAACCCCAACGGTCAAAACGACCCCCTGTGAGCAAGCACTTGGCAACAGTGGGAAGGAAAAACTCCCTTTTAACAGGAAGAAACCTCCAGCAGAACCAGGCTCAGGGAGGGGCAGTCTTCTGCTGGGACTGGTTGGGGCTGAGGGAGAGAACCAGGAAAAAGACATGCTGTGGAGGGGAGCAGAGATCAATCACTAATGATTAAATGCAGAGTGGTGCATACAGAGCAAAAAGAGAAAGAAACACTCAGTGCATCATGGGAACCCCCCAGCAGTCTAAGTCTATAGCAGCATAACTAAGGGATGGTTCAGGGTCACCTGATCCAGCCCTAACTATAAGCTTTAGCAAAAAGGAAGGTTTTAAGCCTAATCTTAAAAGTAGAGAGGGTGTCTGTCTCTCTGATCCGAATTGGGAGCTGGTTCCAGAGGAGAGGAGCCTGAAAGCTGAAGGCTCTGCCTCCCATTCTACTCTTAAAAACCCTAGGAACTGTTGTGTGGGCCGCTGAAGAGGAGGTACTGCTGGCCCACCACCACCAGAGGGAGCCCTGCCTGGAGTGCGGGCTCCAGGCACCAGAGGGCGCCGCTGCCCCACAGGAGCAGCCTCGGTAACAGCTGTCACCCATCACCTGAGACAGCTGACGGCAATCATCAGTGGGGTATATCAGCAGGATGGCATCTCCACCTCATCGCCGAGATATCGTTTCAACCGGAGAGGTAACATATCGAAGCAAACAGAGTACATATTGTTTGACTGAGCTAGTTTATTGGATTACTGTTCCAACGAGAGGTGGAGGTACCTTTCCTGCCGTTCGGAGTTCTGGGTGCAAACGCGCCCCCATCTAACTGTTCTTTGTTCCTCGCCAGCAGTACCAGGTCCGACACGCGGAGGCAGTGGCCACCTGGGAGTTCGGGACTTGGCGGCTCCAGTATTCCCGGGGTCCTGTGGCGGAGGAAGCCATGTGGTTCCGGTCTTACCTTGGAGAGGCATCTCCTATCTTCGAGCCTGCCCACACGACACTTTTGTGAATTGACTGTTGTCCATTTCTGTAATTGGTTGTATTCGTTGTGCACATTCACAACAGTAAAGCGTTGTTATTTTGGCTTACTCCATTGTCCGTTCATTTGCGCCCCCTGTTGTGGGTCCGTGTTCCTACACTTTCCCAACAGGAACTACAAGTAAGCCTGCAGTCTGAGAGCGAAGTGCTCTATTGGGGTGATATGGTACAATGAGGTCCCTAAGATAAGATGGGACCTGATTATTCAAAACCTTATAAGTAAGAAGAAGAATTTTAAATTCTATTCTAGAATTAACAGGAAGCCAATGAAGAGAGGCCAATATGGGTGAGATATGCTCTCTCCTTCTAGTCCCCGTCAGTACTCTAGCTGCAGCATTTTGAATTAACTGAAGGCTTTTCAGGGAACTTTTAGGACAACCTGATAATAATAAATTACATTAGTCCAGCCTAGAGAAAATAAATGCATGAATTAGTTTTTCAGCATCACTCAGACAAGACCTTTCTAATTTTAGAGATATTGCGCAAATGCAAAAAAGCAGTCCTACATATTTGTTTAATATGTGCATTGAATGACATATCCTGATCAAAAATGACTCCAAGATTTCTCACAGTATTACTAGAGGTCAGGGTAATGCCATCCAGAGTAAGGATCTGGTTAGACACCATGTTTCTAAGATTTGTGGGGCCAAGTACAATAACTTCAGTTTTATCTGAGTTTAAAAGCAGGAAATTAGGTCATCCATGTCTTTATGTCTGTAAGACAATCCTGCAGTTTTGCTAATTGGTGTGTGTCCTCTGGCTTCATGAATAGATAAAGCTGGGTATCATCTGCGTAACAATGAAAATTTAAGCAATGCCGTCTAATAATACTGCCTAAGGGAAGCATGTATAAAGTGAATAAAATTGGTCCTAGCACAGAACCTTGTGGAACTCCATAATTAACCTTAGTCTGTGAAGAAGATTCCCCATTTACATGAACAAATTGCAATCTATTAGATAAATATGATTCAAACCACCGCAGCGCAGTGACTTTAATATCTATGGCATGCTCTAATCTCTGTAATAAAATTTTATGGTCAACAGTATCAAAAGCAGCACTGAGGTCTAACAGAACAAGCACAGAGATGAGTCCACTGTCTGAGGCCATAAGAAAATCATTTGTAACCTTCACTAATGCTGTTTCTGTACTATGATGAATTCTAAACCCTGACTGAAACTCTTCAAATAGACCATTCCTCTGCAGATGATCAGTTAGCTGTTTTACAACTACCCTTTCAAGAATTTTTGAGAGAAAAGGAAGGTTGGAGATTGGCCTGTAATTAGCTAACATAGCTGGGTCAAGTGATGGCTTTTTAAGTAATGGTTTAATTACTGCCACCTTAAAAGCCTGTGGTACATAGCCAACTAATAAAGATAGATTGATCATATTTAAGATCGAAGCATTAATTAATGGTAGGGCTTCCTTGAGCAGCCTGGTAGGAATGGGGTCTAATAGACATGTTGATGGTTTGGAGGAAGTAACTAATGAAAATAACTCAGACAGAACAATCGGAGAGAAAGAGTCTAACCAAATACCGGCATCACTGAAAGCAGCCAAGGATAACGATATGTCTTTGGGATGGTTATGAGTAATTTTTTGTCTAATAGTTAAAATTTTATTAGCAAAGAAAGTCATGAAGTCATTACTAGTTAAAGTTAAAGGAATACTCGGCTCAATAGAGCTCTGACTCTTTGTCAGCCTGGCTACAGTGCTGAAAAGAAACCTGGGGTTGTTCTTATTTTCTTCAATTAGTGATGAGTAGTAAGATGTCCTAGCTTTACGGAGGGCTTTTTTATAGAGTAACAGACTCTTTTTCCAGGCTAAGTGAAGATCTTCTAAATTAGTGAGACGCCATTTCCTCATCGTCATTCTCAGCATCTGTGTGGATGTTAAAATCGCCCACTATAATTATCTTATCTGAGCTAAGCACTAAGTCAGACAAAAGGTTCAAAAATTCACAGAGAAACTCACAGTAACGACCAGGTGGACGATAGATAACAACAAATAAAACTGGTTTTTGGGACTTCCAATTTGGATGGACAAGACTAAGTCAGGCTTTCAAATGAATTAAAGCTCTGTCTGGGTTTTTGATTAATTAATAAGCTGGAGTGGAAGATTGCTGCTAATCCTCCGCCTCGGCCCGTGCTACGAGTGTTCTGGCAGTTAGTGTGACTCGGGGGTGTTGACTCATTTAAACTAACATATTCATCCTGCTGTAACCAGGTTTCTGTTAGGCAGAATAAATCAATATGTTGATCAATTATTATATCATTTACTAACAGGGACTTAGAAGAGAGAGCTCTAATGTTTAATAGACCACATTTAACTGTTTTAGTCTGTGGTGCAGTTGAAGGTGCTATATTATTTTTTCTTTTTGAATTTTTATGCTTAAATATATTTTTGCTGGTTATTGGTGGTCTGGGAGCAGGCACCGTCTCTATGGGGATGGGGTAATGAGGGGATGGCAGGGGGAGAGAAGCTGCAGAGAGGTGTGTAAGACTACAACTTTGCTTCCTGGTCCCAACCCTGGATAGTCACGGTTTGGAGGATTTAAGAAAATTGGCCAGATTTCTAGAAATGAGAGCTGCTCCATCCAAAGTGGGATGGATACCGTCTCTCCTAACAAGACCAGGTTTTCCCCAGAAGCTTTGCCAATTATCTATGAAGCCCACCTCATTTTTTGGACACCACTCAGACAGCCAGCAATTCAGGCAGAACATGCGGCTAAACATGTCACTCCGGGTCCTATTGGGGAGGGGCCCAGAGAAAACTACAGAGTCCGACATTGTTTTTGCAAAGTTACACACCAATTCAATGTTAATATTAGTGACCTCCGATTGGCGTAACCGGGTGTCATTACTGCCGACGTGAATTACAATCTGTTCTGTTCTGACTTGTAGGTGATTATTTCAATAACAAGCAAGATGCACGAATTGCCTTCTCTTTCCACACACTGTTGCCAATGCCGGACACATTTTTGCACCCTGCCGGTAAAAAAAAAAATCAGGTGTCATCTCTCAGCACCAGCAATGCACAGCTACTTGCACCTCTGCATCATTCATGCAATGGTGTCCCTTCAGTTGTTCTTTCAGCTTGGAAAAAAGACAAAAAGTCTAACTGTGCAAGGTGTGGCCTGTACAGCGGGTGAGGTAAGATCATGTAAGATTTGAGCTGATGCAATGCATCCTGTGTATGTTGACTCGTGTGTGGATGAACATTGTCATGCTGAAGAACTGCGCCTTTTCCAGAATGACTTGCTGCTTTGGCAAAGTGTCCACACAAGCACAAGCCTCTGTCGTGAGGAATTCAATAACAGGACGTTGTTTCAATGAACATCAACATTTTTACTGACTACAGTAAAACTTGCCTAAACTGTCATCATATGAATCAGATACTTGCACTCGCCAGACAAAAGCAAAATGGTTTTGTATTGTTTTTCATGTAATGAACACAGTATATACCGGATTTTGTCTAATAGATTTTCGCTTACATCGGACAAATGTCCCATCCCATTGTAATTATGCCCATTAAAAAACTTGTCGCATGTACCGGACAGAGTGGTCTGGGTGTGAGTCTGAGCAAAAGTGGTACGAAATAAAGTTCAGCACAGACATTCGCTGAATTCGAGGAAAGTGGGCTGTAATTGGTCACTTTTCCGGTTTCACTCGTTCCTCTCCTGTCATATTTTAATTGTTTTTGCAGTGCGCATGCTGATTACATTTCAATCATGGATCATATACGTTTGGCATAAAAGTCCGCAAATACAACCAACTTTACAACACAAAAAGATGCTTAAATGACTCGCAATTCTTGGAAAATTAGACGTACCATAATGTTAGCTTGGAGGTTGATGATTGTATAAAGAAGTGGAGCTCATTGAGGGACAAATTGATCCAGAAAAAGCCACTGTTCTTGCGGAAAATTGCATTAAGATGCGACAGAGAACTTTGAAAAGGTCATGCGCACATCAACGCCATTGCATGGCCACAGAGTTAGAATTGTACAAGCATCAGGCTTCAGGATTTTAAGGTACCACTCTGCCCTCCACAGCTGACTTTGAATAAAGGGTGACTCGACCAAATGTTATCCTTTTTTGTGCACATAATGTCTTGTGCTTATTTAAGGCAGGCGTTTATTTTTTTCAAAGTTTTGATTGGTCAGTATGTTAGGCAGGTCCCGATTCAAGGTCAGGCGTTTACTCAAGGAAATACGTAAGCCTAATTGGTGCAACTCAAATGTGAAGTCTATCTTCCTGTATGGTGCCGAGACTTAGAAAACTACAGTAGTTCTCAGCAGAAGAATTCAGTCATTTGTCAACAGCTGTCTCTGCAAAATCCTTGGCATAAGATGGCCCGAGAAGATATCAAATGAAGAGCTGTGGCAGCGCACGAAACAACTACCTCCAGCCATGGAAGTCAATTCAATTCAATTCAATTTTTTTTTTATATAGCGCCAAATCACAACAAACAGTTGCCCCAAGGCGCTTTATATTGTAAGGCAAGGCCATACAATAATGATGTAAAACCCCAACGGTCAAAACGACCCCCTGTGAGCAAGCACTTGGCTACAGTGGGAAGGAAAAACTCCCTTTTAACAGGAAGAAACCTCCAGCAGAACCAGGCTCAGGGAGGGGCAGTCTTCTGCTGGGACTGGTTGGGGCTGAGGGAGAGAACCAGGAAAAAGACATGCTGTGGAGGGGAGCAGAGATCGATCACTAATGATTAAATGCAGAGTGGTGCATACAGAGCAAAAAGAGAAAGAAACAGTGCATCATGGGAACCCCCCAGCAGTCTACGTCTATAGCAGCATAACTAAGGGATGGTTCAGGGTCACCTGATCCAGCCCTAACTATAAGCTTTAGCAAAAAGGAAAGTTTTAAGCCTAATCTTAAAAGTAGAGAGGGTGTCTGTCTCCCTGATCTGAATTGGGAGCTGGTTCCACAGGAGAGGAGCCTGAAAGCTGAAGGCTCTGCCTCCCATTCTACTCTTACAAACCCTAGGAACTACAAGTAAGCCTGCAGTCTGAGAGCGAAGCGCTCTATTGGGGTGATATGGTACTACGAGGTCCCTAAGATAAGATGGGACCTGATTATTCAAAACCTTATAAGTAAGAAGAAGAATTTTAAATTCTATTCTAGAATTAACAGGAAGCCAATGAAGAGAGGCCAATATGGGTGAGATATGCTCTCTCCTTCTAGTCCCCGTCAGCACTCTAGCTGCAGCATTTTGAATTAACTGAAGGCTTTTTAGGGAACTTTTAGGACAACCTGATAATAATGAATTACAATAGTCCAGCCTAGAGGAAATAAATGCATGAATTAGTTTTTCAGCATCACTCTGAGACAAGACCTTTCTGATTTTAGAGATATTGCGTAAATGCAAAAAAGCAGTCCTACATATTTGTTTAATATGCGCTTTGAATGACATATCCTGATCAAAAATGACTCCAAGATTTCTCACAGTATTACTAGAGGTCAGGGTAATGCCATCCACAGTAAGGATCTGGTTAGACACCATGTTTCTAAGATTTGTGGGGCCCACAAAGAGGGGAGTCAGAAAGAGAAAGTTGGGTTGGATTGGCCACACCCTGAGGAAGGAGGAGCTGAACATCACCCGGGATGCCCTGCGATGCCCTGCGTTGGAACTCACCTGTCAAGAGAAGACGTGGACAAAAATGGCTTCTTGGTCGTCCTGTTGCTCCTGGGAGGCCAAAATGACAGAAGCTGGCTTGGACTGGCACTCTGTGGTTCATATGTCGAGGGATAGAATGAAGTGGAGAGAGCTTGTTGGTGACCTATGCTCTACAAGGACCGGACAGCCTTAAGAAGAAGAAGAATTGGTGCTGGGGATTCCCCGTAGATCGTTCGGCACCTCCTGACTCTAACTAACCATTACATACATGTAACGAATTCTGTCCGTTTTATATATGAGGTCTGTGAGAAAAGTAACGGACCTTTTTATTTTTTTCAAAAACGATAAGGATTTGAATCACGTGCGATTACATCAGACAAGCTTGAACCCTCGTGGGCATGCGAGAGTTTTTTCACGCCTGTCGGTTACGTCATTCGCCTGTGGGCAGGCTTTGAGTGAGGAGTGGTCCACCCCTCCCGTCGGAATCCCTTTGTCTGACAACTTGCTGAGAGACTGGCGCTTTGCTTGATCAAAATCAAGGAAAAACACCTCCGTTGGAAGCCTTAAGGACAAGTTGGAACATGTCCAGCTGTTAAACAATTTCTCAGATACTCACTCTACTGAAAGCCATCTAAAGCCGCCTGGTTTTTACAAATGGTTACCAACACGGAGGTGTTTTTCCTGTGGCGGAGCGTCACGCCGGCTGCCTGCCGACATGCCAATCCGTCCACACGTCTTTCATTACAAAATCTCCTTTAAACAGTGGAATGTCCGGATAAACTGCTGATCCTGACCTCTTCTGAAACTTCTCTGTTCTCTCACGACGTCCTGGGTCAACAGAGGCTTAAATTTGGAGGTTTTCAGCTCAAAACAGGCTGACGACGGCGCCTCGGAGCGCGGCGCGACGTCCCGCTCCATGGGAAGTCCTTAAAGCGACAATGACGTAACCGACAGGCGTGAAAAAACTCATACATGCGCACGAGGGTTCAAGGTTGGCTGATGTAATCGCACGTGATTCAAATCCATATAGTTTTTGAAAAAAATAAAAAGGTACGTTACTTTTCTCACAGACCTCATACATATAACAGATTATATGTAACAATTATCCATCCATTTTCTTCCGCTTTATCTAGAGTTGGGTCGCGGGGGCAGCAGCTCAAGCAAAGCCGCCCAGACCTCCCGATCCACACACACCTCCCCCAGCTCCTCTGGGGGAACCCCAAGGCGGTCCCAAACCAGCTGAGAGATGTAGTCCCTCCAGCGTGTCCTGGGTCTTCCCCGGGGCCTCCTCCCAATGGGACGTGCCCGGAACACCTCTCCAGCGAGGCGTCCAGGGGGTATCCAGAAAAGATGCCCGAGCCACCACAACTGACTCCTTTCGATGTGGAGGAGCAGCGGCTCGACTCCGAGCTCCTCACCCTATCTCTAAGGGAGCGCCCAGCCACCTTGCGGAGGAAACTCATCTCGGCCGCTTGTACTCGCGATCTCGTTCTTTCGGTCATGAGCCAAATCTCATGACCATAGGTGAGGATCGGAACGTAGATCGATCGGTAAATCGAGAGCTTTGCCCCCCTACTCAGCTCTCTCTTCACCACGACGGTCCGATACAGCGACCGCATCACTGCAGATGCTGCACCGATCCGTCTATCGATCTCACGCTCCATCCGTCCCTCACTCGTGAACAAGACCCCGAGATACTTAAACTCCTCCACTTGAGGCAAGGACGCTCCACCAACCTGAAGAGGGCAAAGCACCTTTTTCTGGTCGAGAACCATGGCCTCGGATTTGGAGGTGCTGATTTTCATCCCGGACGCCTCACACTCGGCTGCAAACCACCCCAGTGCACGCTGAAGGTCCTGATTTGACAAAGCCAACAGAACCACATCGTCCGCAAACAGCAGAGACGAGATTCTGTGGTTCCCAGACAATTAATAATTATAACGGACAAAATTTACTGGTCCACCTGAATACATTATAGAGGTTTTACTGTACTGCACCTTTTGACAGCACCTTTTTGGTGCTGCGTTAGTAAAGCATTATTCTCGTACCAGTTTCACTTCAGTGTCTTCCAAATGAAATAATCACACTGGCGGTAGAACTGTCCAGCTGACCCTTGGAATTATACACGTCAATGAACAAAGCTATGAATGCTATATTTAATTGGGCAGCACAATCTTGTTTGAGGGCAGGCGCTGCAAGGT
Organism: Thalassophryne amazonica; assembly: GCF_902500255.1. Lineage (NCBI taxonomy): Eukaryota > Metazoa > Chordata > Actinopteri > Batrachoidiformes > Batrachoididae > Thalassophryne > Thalassophryne amazonica. The sequence continues at coordinate 97,934,996 of NC_047107.1, forward strand.
TAAAATATGACACATATGATGCAAGTCCGGGGACAGAAACACAGCACTTTCTCTGAGATTTTGGGCAAATTACACGCAAACAAAGTGAAAATACAAAGAAATGGTGATGACACAGTGGAAAGTGGACATATTTTGCAGTTTGTTTATGAACTGGAGCTCAAATGTGTCGAGGTGGTTGTGCAGGCTAACACTTACCGACACGTCTCCCATTTGCCTCATCTTCCCTTCTCCACTAGGAACAGAAAAAAAACCCTGCACTTTTCGTGACTGCTTCGGCGATTGCAGCCAAAAACAAAGCAGTACACAGGAGCGGGCCTGCTGTCCCCATAAATGGTCAAATCCCGCGATATCACGCAAGTTTCAAACGAGCTGCACTGCCCTATTTTTGCGAAAAAAAGAAAAAAAAAAGGCCCCTAAATCCTCCACACTGTAGCTTTAAAGGCTTTTAAGACAGTGGCCAATATTAACTCGTCAAAAAGCTCTACGACTCCTTGTGGAAATAAAACTGAAATATAAAAGTACTTTCGTCGTTTGTTGGTTATGTAAGATTATCACCAAGAGTATGTATTTTAGTGAATGTGGGTTCCACTGGATGGAAGCGTGCTTAAAAAAGAAAAAGCCAAGGAAGCATTCAGGAAACAGGGAAAAAGTAAATAAGGGAAGGAACTATCAACTCCCAAGGCTTTTTCAGCTTCTATAAACTGCTCAGTGATCAGAAGCAGAGTAATAAAGCTCCGCGAAAACATTCTTACAGGTAAGTTTTGTTCCCAGATAATTCACAATTATCAGCAGCAGTAATCTAATTTTTTTTTTAAGGGGATTGTTTGTACTTACGTAATTTCAGCGGGACTTTCGAAAAGAAAGTGTCGTACTGTGGGCTCTCACAAGCGGTTCTCTCATCGGTCCGATCCGGACCAGGAAGCGCCGCGTCCTGCACATTTGGAGGACATGAACGTGTCAGTGCTGCCTTCAAGTACCCCTCGTTACTCTCAGTGTCGAGGCCGTCCCCAAGGTAAGCGTAAACAAGTGTCGCTACTATAATATCAACACGCAACACTCGAATACATCGAAGACAGACAGACGGTTTGTTTTCAAACATTGCTGGGAAAGGTTTTTGCATACTTTTAGATTAATTTGACTTAAAACTAACATTTTCCTTTTTAATATTAAGAGTTTAGGTGAAACTGCAAGAGGTCAAAAACATTGAAGATACACTCAACAAAAATATAAACGCAACACTTTTGGTTTTGCTCCCATTTTGTATGAGATGAACTCAAAGATCTAAAACTTTTTCCACATACACAATATCACCATTTCCCTCAAATATTGTTCACAAACCAGTCTAAATCTGTGATAGTGAGCACTTCTCCTTTGCTGAGATAATCCATCCCACCTCACAGGTGTGCCATATCAAGATGCTGATTAGACACCATGATTAGTGCACAGGTGTGCCTTAGACTGTCCACAATAAAAGGCCACTCTGAAAGGTGCAGTTTTGTTTTATTGGGGGGGGATACCAGTCAGTATCTGGTGTGACCACCATTTGCCTCATGCAGTGCAACACATCTCCTTCGCATAGAGTTGATCAGGTTGTCAATTGTGACCTGTGGAATGTTGGTCCACTCCTCTTCAATGGCTGTGCGAAATTGCTGGATATTGGCAGGAACTGGTACACGCTGTCATATACGCCGGTCCAGAGCATCCCAAACATGCTCATGTTGGTGGGTCATGTGGGTGACATGTCCGGTGAGTATGCCGGCCATGCAAGAACTGGGACATTTTCAGCTTCCAAGAATTGTGTACAGATCCTTGCAACATGGGGCCGTGCATTATCCTGCTGCAACATGAGGTGATGTTCTTGGATGTATGACACAACAATGGGCCTCAGGATCTCGTCACGGTATCTCTGTGCATTCAAAATGCCATCAATAAAATGCACCTGTGTTCTTCATCCATAACAGACGTCTGCCCATACCATAACCCCACCGCCACCATGAGCCACTCGATCCACAACATTGACATCAGAAAACCGCTCAACCACATGACGCCACACACGCTGTCTGCCATCTGCCCTGAACAGTGTGAACCAGGATTCATCCGTGAAGAGAACACCTCTCCAACGTGCCCAACGCCAGTGAATGTGAAAATTTGCCCACTCAAGTCAGTTACGACGACGAACTGGAGTCAGGTCGAGACCCCGATGAGGACGAGCATGCAGATGAGCTTCCCTGAGACGGTTTCTGACAGTTTGTGCAAAAATTCTCTGAAACGCCTTTGGAGACGGCTTATGGTAGAGACATGAACATTCAATACACAAGCAACAACTCTGGTTGACATTCCTGCTGTCAGCATGCCAATTGCATGCTCCCTCAAATCTTGTGACATCTGTGGCATTGTGCTGTGTGATAAAACTGCACCTTTCAGAGTGGCCTTTTATTGTGGACAGTCTAAGGCACACCTGTGCACTAATCATGGTGTCTAATCAGCATCTTGATATGGCACACCTGTGAGGTGGGATGGATTATCTCAGCAAAGGAGAAGTGCTCACTATCACAGATTGACTGGTTTGTGAACAATATTTGAGGGAAATGGTGATATTGTGTATGTGGAAAAAGTTTTAGATCTTTGAGTTCATCTCATACAAAATGGGAGCAAAACCAAGTGTCACGTTTATATTTTTGTTGAGCATATTTACCCTAGCCTTAGTAACAAAAACCTTGCACCCGTGCAGCATTTTAGCAGGGTATACTCTACAGGCACAAGTTTGATCACAATCCATAAAGAACTAACCAATGATTCTTCACATCTCTCCCTTCAGTGGCCAGTATTGTAATTTTAATGTGCTCACTCAGTCACATCCTTGGTTTTAGTGAGGTGACCTTGTGTATCAAGTTTCACCTTCATATATGAAGTCTTTATGATATCACTTACACAAGGTGTCAGACTCATTATCCTGGTGGACAAAAAGCAACAACTTGTTCGAGGTCTAGTGATGTGATGTCATGTACAAAGTATCACTTTTATACACAGGTCTGTCAAAATGTCTCATACATATTATCTACAAAGATGCACATTGGCTCAAGCAGTTCATAAACCTGCTTTGCTTTTGGCAACTGGTACGTAAATCAGGATTTTCCCTTTAAATCTTGCAACAGTCTCCGTGATAAAACTGTAGAAATACTGTGGACCATGTCAGTGGCAGATCTTTAGATCCCCCCCCAAAGTAAAGTTCTTACATCAATGAAGGCTGATTGATGAACACAACTGGATGCAGCTTTGAAATAAAAATTGTGTATTAAAAACAAGGACGAGTTAGAATTTATCTTCCTAGATTCTTAGAATGAAGGAATGTGTTATCTCTCTCTCTCTCTATATATATAATTTATTTTTTAATTCCGGGGGGAGGGGGGTGTTAAAGATTTTGTATATATGTTATCACTGTTAAACATTTGTACCTTTGTCTTCTTTCTCATGAAAACGGTGTTGTGCTGTTTTGCACCTAACCCTGAGAATGTACTTTATTCAACCTTGTTTTAGCATGCTGGGGTCAATCTGAACTGGGAATGAAGAGCTGGATGTACTTATTATTATTATACAACTTTGTTTTGTAGCCGCTAACGACTGGGAGTGAAGCATGATGGGGTCAGGCTGAACTGGGAGTAAAAGAACTGGAGGTTGTTTTGACTGTTGTGATGTGATGCATAGTGTGAAGAACAGGACACTCCAGGCAGATGCAGAACAGCTGATAACTGCAACAGACGAACGGGATGTGCTGACCTTCGACGTTAAGAGTAAAAGAAACTGTTTTTCCTTACAGCTGCACTTATTGACGTATGTGTTTATGTTACGGGAAGAAACTTGTCTTGCGTCGTCCCCCCCACCCTTAGGACAAGTTTTTTTTTATGTGGTGAGGGCTTCTCTAATAAAAAGAGCGGGAGCGCAGGCCAGACTTTAGTGTAGCCTTGGTGTACAGCCTGACTGCACTCCGCGCGAGATAAATTTGACTTTCTGTCTCACTGGTGTTTCTTGACTCTGTTTGTCTTATCAAGGTTTTAAGAATGTTTGGAGGAGAAAATACCCAACATTGACTGGGGGCTCGTCCGGGATTTGAACCCGGGCCGCGGCGGTGAGAGCGCCGAATCCTAACCACTAGACCACCAGGGAACCAAGTTCCCTGATGAGTTAGTATTTATCTTCCTAGATTCTTAGAATGAAGGAATGTGTTATCTCTCTCTCTCTCTATATATATATATATATATATATATATAATTTATTTTTTAATTCCGGGGGGAGGGGGGCATGCTCGAGACCCCTCAGATCCATTGTCCTGAAGCTAGATCCGCCCCTGCATTCCATACTTCAGCAGCAAGCTGAGAACATGAAAAGAGACCTGCAGCATGGTGCTAAACTTTCTTTTTATTTCAAACATTTACAGACAATACAGTGCAAGACTAACAGAGAATAAGGAACATGGGAACTACTTCATGGAGTGTGGAATTAACACCGTTAAGAAGATACTCTGGCTTAATACACTGGTGGAATTGCTGAGCATCTTGGTTTATAGCAATACCAACTTGATCAAATACCCAACAGTACCTAAAGGCAACACAAGCCTCATCTTTAAGCAGTGGTAATAAGGTTGTTCAAGCTTTCAGTACTAAATACGAGTTAAATGGAAAAAAAAATACATATACTTTTTGGAGATAACACTTTAAAGCCAAGACGTTTTATGTGCATATTTGTATGTTTTCACAGTAGTAACTGATTTATGGCTCTGTCCAGCTAAGCAACAAACAATCTAAAACAAGGACCTTTACATGTTATTCAACTGGTTATGTCGTAGCTGACACAAGAAGTAAATGTAAGACCTTGTAAGAAATGAATCAGATGCTATGTACAGATATATTGGTTCTGAAATTTGAATGAAACCACATAGCTTTTCCAAAAACAGTTACAAAACTTTTAAAATGTAAAAAACATCTTTCATAAACAGTTTGACTAAATATTCATAAGGATGACTTGTAATGTTAAAAAAAAAAAGGATGGAATTTGCATTGGATCTCCTGCTGCAAAATAATCTAAGTAAAAAATATCTTTTTAAAAATCTATCAGTTAATCACAGGATGAGAAAACCTCTGAATCAACAGTTACAATCCGTGGCGCATTGTGTGTCGTTCAAGTTCAGAGCTGTTCAGGAGATTTCGCCCACAAAACTTGCAGATAAACGCTTCAGCCAAGGGGCACGTGACATCAGCAGCACCATCTGCGGCTGCAAAAGCAGTAAGATGTTTGTGTTACATGTCAGTTTTATCACTTTGTTTATTCAGTGACCACTGGTGGCTCCTCGTTTCAGTGTTCAAGAACCATACCGGTGTGTTTCAGCTCTCGTCGACAATCCACAGATATTACTTTGAGGGTAACAATAAAAAAAATAAAGAAAAGAAAAAAAAAAAATTTTTTACCCACCCTCCAGACTACCACAGCTTTCAGGTTTTTTTCCACACTATGCTATTGAAATCAATTTGTTGATTTCTAAATGATTTCACTGGATTCAAAAAATACAGAACTATCTTTAAAGGTTTCCTGGTGATGCATTCACATGCTGAAATGAAAAAACTGTTTAGCTGAGGGCTGAAGTAAGAGACAGCTGGTCACACTGTTTTACTGTTGGAGGAGCTGGAGCAAACCAGGAATTAAGCAACAGAGTCAAATGAACTCCCACCAATTTCATCACCCAGCTGAATGTGAAAACCTGCTATCAGCTCCTCATCAAAGTCAGTGAACGCACCACCGAGAAAGCATTTTCAGATCACTCTACACATAGATGATTCAATAACAACCCTACTCAGTGAACATCTTTCGCTATAGTCTATGCAAAAAAAAAAAAAAAATCTCAACTATCCATAACTTGATACTTGTACTGGAATGAACAATGGTTGTCTGTCAATTTTTTTTTTTTAACATCTGCCAAGGACGGCGTTTTATTTGTCTGTCTGTTAGAAGGATTATGTCAAAACTCCTGCATGGATTTTGACAAAATTTTCACCACAGACAGATATTAGGCCATGGAAGACTCAATTTTGGAGGTGATACGGATCAAGCTTTCTGGATCAAGATTACAATTTATATAGGCTTTGAAGGATTACGTCAAAACTACATCACAGATTCTCACCAAATTTGCACCACAGATAGATATTGGGGCATGGAAGACTCCACTGAATTTTGGAGGTGGTCTGGATCCAGATTGGCGGACGTCATAAATCTGATTGCTCTTATTATTATTTTTTAAATCACTGTTCTATTCGTAGGTTCTGAGGAATTCAAATTGTTGTCAGTAACAACATGCACAAAAACTGCAAATATTGGGCAAAATCATGCCAAATTACAGTTATCATTTATGCTCCTCACACACATTGGTTTTGCCAAATATATTTTGCTACTTTCTCAAGACATCAAACGCACTGTCATCCCATAACAGCATAAGCTCATTTTGATTACCGGTAACAGATTAATTTAAAGTGTATTATATAGCAAGCTGAGCTGATAAAGTCTTCTCATGAGAGTTCAGAAGATACACTGTAAATAATAATAAAAAAAAAAACAACATGAAGCACCATTTGCTTAATGGTTACAGCCTTGTAATTCTCTATTCTAGTGTCTTTAAAAATAACACAAAATGAGAAGAACAAGTCAGTGCTTCCACAGTTTTCCCGTAACAAACAAAATTAACTGCCGGATGGTATTGAAAAAATGCTCCCAATGGGAATTAGAACCCACGTTTTTAAAGATTAAATAAATAAAATCAGACAGAAACAAGCAAAACTTTTTTTTTCCAGATGGTGTATTTTAAAACATTGAAAAAGCTTTTTTGAGTTGTGAATAAAAGCCTGCTTGTTTGTATGTTAAAAAAATTAATAGGATATTTAAGAGGTTGTGTTTCAGTACTGCAAGTTAAATTGTGGAACTCTTAAATCCTATTCATTTTCATTTGATTTATTGTTTCATCTTGATATTTTACTATGTAAACCACGTAATGTTAATATTTTCTACCTGAAAGTCCTATATAAATATAAAAAACATACTATAAATAAATATCAAAAAAGTGAATTAACAGTCAGTAATGAGTTTAAAAATTCTAGCCCTCTGATGAGTTTCAAAGTTGTCTAAAACTGGAAAATAATTAAGGATTACACTGTAAAATGATCTTTGCAAATATAACACGTAAGACCACAGTATAGAGAACTTTTTTTTTTCAATATTTTTTCTTTTCTACTGCTGACATTCCATGATATCATATGGAGTGTACAGGATATGAAGAAGAAGAAGTAGGAAAAAAACAGTTGGGTTTGGGCCTATTCCTTTTGTGGTTAATCTGACAGTATGAAGTGTTGCTTCAAAATGAATAACTGATGTTTTTCTTGTTAGGACAACGGGCTGTTGACCATAATACAAGCAAATAAAAACTAAACGAAGTTCAACTCTGCTCTATAATAAATAAATAATTATTACATTCATTACACAAACATAACTGTATGTATATCTGTAGTCAGAATATTTTATTTTCTTACCTCGGCTAACTTCCTTCATCGTTACTCCTTCCTTGTAGCCCCAATCCTTACATGACCTTCTGTCATCATCACTGTTCATCTCCTCTTCTCTGGTCGGCTTTTGTTGAAAACGATTGTTTACTTCTTCCTCCTGGTTCTGTCCAAAAAGGTACATTTCCTCTCTAACATACTCATTCTCAAGTACGGGCATTTCTCCGTATGGATCTGTGAGCTCTCCCCCGTCCTTCTGACCAATAACTTGTTCCTCCTTACGGTTTGTAAATGAGACGCCCAAGATCTCATGGTCACATCGCTTCTGGTGGCTTTTCTTAAATAGTTCACAGTTGTGCACGCCAGCAGACAGCCAGTGCTTTTCAACTGTGAAACACTCTTGAACCCTGATGTTTTTTGTGGTAGCTGTTGTTAGTTGTTCACATTGTTTTTTGGGGTTGGTATGCTCTACATGCTCTGAAACTTGATGCAGATCATTATCTTCAACACTGCTCTCAATATCCTGCTCCACCTTAATTGTTCTGCAGTGAACACCATTTGTATGGAGATTGTGGAGGCTGGCGTCTTCGTCCAACAACAGGATTTGACGCAATATATCCTCCTCTACCTCAGTCTCCAGGTCTGGTTCTGTCTTAACTGTTCTATTCTGAAGTCCATGATATGTCTCAGAGGCGCCTTCTGGTTCAACCCTTTTATGGTATTTAGATGAAATCCCTCCTGCTGCCTCCTCTGTTGGCTGTGATATGCCATCACCATCATTTCGCTCTTCGGGTTGCTCCTGACTCCCATCCATCCATTCTTCCTTCACTGCATCTCGCATTCTTTCTTGCTTTGATTTGTCATCCTCTGGTTTGTTCCGTTCCCTGTTGTGTTCTTTTACAGTGGCTGTCAACACTCGAGTCCTTTCTCGGTCTCGTGAATGCGGCCCAAGCCTTATTTGTACAACGGCGCTTGGTGTTGCATCATTTTCACAATGGATCCTTGAAAAACAGCTCTCAGCAGGTTTGCTGAGCTCCACCTGCTTCTGATATGGATCGTCATCCTGTGGTGCAAGGTTCCAGGTGAAATTTTCTTCTACGTTCTTATCTTTTGCTTGATGTAGAACTCCATCATAATGTGCAATACAGTTCTCTTCCGTTGTCGTTTTCCCCACGACATCCTGCCACTGTTCATTCATCTCCATTTCCATGTCTCCGAGCTCTTTTGGGTTAGACAAAGGTTCGTCTTCTTCAGACATTTTCCGAACTCTTGCCGCCAGCTGATCGAGGCTGATCTGACCAACCAGCTCATGATTCCTCATAACCTGCACAAAAGAACAAATAAATTAAACTTGCAAAAAAAAAAACAAAAAAAAAACAGTGCTACCACTGACATCCATTAATTCAGTGATGCACTTATGAAATGACAATCTTCATACAAACAGCAGAGGGCATTAAATGTACATATCAAAATTTACAACCTGACATTTATTTTAATCTCGACAAACTGGCATTGCACCTACTTTCATATGGGTTATTTTAAGAAATTAGAGCCAGGGCTTTGAACCAGAATTTTTTCCCAACTGGTTCATTCCGAAACAGAAACTGCATTTTAACATTTCCGGTTTTGGGATGGAACCCAAAACCGACATACACAAACTGGGTGGAACAAAAAAAAAAAATATTGTGTTCAAACCAGTTATTAACATTCCATGCCAGCTGTGGGACACTGAAAACACTGTATACACCAGACCTTTATGTGGCGCTGTTACGCTCCCATGAAATACAGAAAAGACGACAACACAACATTCTGTAGCAGGCAGCACAGCTATAACTTTCCAAAATGGAACACTGAGTAAGAGGGTCCATGCTCATGACCGGAAATAGAATTTCTGTGTATTCAAACAGTATGTTTGTGTATTTTTTTAAAAGACACGGCATTGTGTTGCTGTCAGCCTCACAGAGAAGCCTGGGGTACAAAAATAATGGACCGAGCCCTAACCCACTGCTGTCCATTGACTGGCTCAGCAGCTAACGCTAAAGTTACAGTCCTCACACGACCATTCATACAGTTCCGACTGCTTAAAATATTACAACCATTCACACATTGAGTAAATGTCCATTCGGCTGCTCCCATTTTTTTTCGGGGTCACCACAGCGGATACAGCCAGATCTGCATTGGAATTTGGCAGACGTTTTAGACCGGATGCCCTTCCTTACGCAACTCCAGTGTAACCTGGAGAAACACACAGCCGCTGGTGTTCCGAAGAGGTCTTCCATCCAAGAACTAACCAGGTCCTGAAGTGCTTAGCTTCTGAGATCTGACAGGATCAGGCTAACACAGAGCAGAACGGCTGCTCACACACTGAGTAAATATAAAGTTTTAATCTGACCTTTAAGTCATTTTAGTCAGATTCATCATCACAGCCTGATGATAAGATGTTCTTGTTTTGGAAGATTATGTCTGTGAAATATTTTAATTCCTTATTGTGGAAATTACTGAAGAAACACAGCGTTTATCAAGAAGCTGCCCAGTGTTTGTCTGCTCCAGGTGTGTTTCTCACCCTGAACTAGAGAACTCCACCGCCTTGTCCCATCAACAACAAAAAAAAAACCCAAGTTATTTTAAAAGTTGAAATATATTACCGCTAGCATTCAGACATCTGACTAATCTTCAGCGCTGTGATGAAAATAAATCCCATTTGATCCACCAAGACAAAAAAAAACAACAAAAAGAAGCACAATAATGACCCAAATAAATGCAGTGTTTTTAAAGTCCCTCAATGTTTGTCTGTTCCGGTTACATTTCTCAGCGTGAACCACAGGACGCCAGCTCTCCAAAATAAATGACACCGGACAAAAGCAAAAATCCCAATGCTTTTGTATGGTTTTCCATGTAATAAACATAGTATATAACGGCTTTTGTATAACAGATTTTCGCTCACATGAGACAAACCCTTGCATATATCGGACAGAGCAGGCTGAATGTGCCCAGTCAGACAGAGGTCCAAAATGAAGTTCAGCACTAACACTCGCTGATTCGAGGAAAGTGGGTACCATATTTCTGTGACTAAAAGCCCGGCTTGTTTCTGTGAAGGCTCTCAGTTGTCCAGGTGGTTTCCATAGTAAAGAAGCTTGAATCTTTGACTGGACTGGGTTGCTTGACGCAAGGACGTTTCGCTTCAAATCGCAGAAGCTTCCTCAGCTAAAATTCTTGCTCTGGTAGTCTGACTTCTGTCTTGACCCTTGTAGAGAAAAACAAACAGAAGCCACAAAAGCTGGAGTTTTAAACCTAACCAGACCCCTCCTACCAAGAGGCAGACTGCTATTGGCTAGTGACTAAACAATTACTTTAGTTAGCACCTGTTGTGCTCTAGTTAGCACCCTCCTAATGACAGGGTAGCTGTCCCTCCTAACGATGGGACTGATGCCTCTCCTGACGAGTCTCCTGATGACGTGAATGACTCATTATCATGAACAAAAGACTGAAACTGCTTTGACCTGAGTACCCCATTGTAAACAGGGGACAAAGCGTGTCTCAGACCCCCTCTCTAGTTAAGGCTGGGTTTCAACTGTTTCACATACAATGCCTCCTTCACTCATCTCTCAAACCATTTCTTCTCTCTGGCTAAGATTTTAACTTCCTTGTCCTCAAATGTGTGGTTAGTGTCTTTAAGGTGGAGATGAACTGCAGCCTGAGGTCCACTGGCGCCCTCTCTGTGGTGCTGGTATAGCCTTTTGTGTAACGGCTGCTTAGTCTCACCTATGTAGTGTTCGTTACAGTTTTCCTGACATCTGATAGAATACACTACATTGCTCTGTTTATAACTTGGGATCCTGTCCTTAGGGTGGACTAATTTCTGTCTCAAGGTGTTGTGCTGTCTGAAGATCCTCTGTAGTTTTTCCCCTACTCCTGCTAAATAAGGGAGAGACACTCCTTTTCTTCTTGTCTCCATCTCCTGTCTGTCTGGTCTCTTTGTTCTCTGAGATTTCTGCACTTTATCCAGGGACCATCGTGGGTACCCACATATTGTGAGGGCTTTCCGGACAAGTTGTTGTTCTTTAGCCCTTCCCACAACTACAGAGGGAAGGGCTAAATAACAACAACTCTCGATGGGAGACATCAAAAAAAAAAAACAATACAAGACTTTACATGAGTTGAAGAAAGGGGGGAAAAGAAACAGAAACTGCTCTCCCAAAGAGATGATTACTGTTTATGCTCTCTCCAATTCCGCATCAGTGTTTGCACAGGCACAGTGTGAGAGGTTGGATGCTTGTAGTGCTTCAGCAGCGGGATACCCTCACGACGGCCAACCAGAATATCAAACTGGTTTGATTTTCATCCGACCATACGACTGCTGATCAGGAGGTGGTCGTGAGAACTTAAACGCAGCTCGTTACTCCATGTATACTACATGATGCAGGACACGCGATTAAGCTGAAACTCGGCACGATCCAAAAAATTCTAGCACGAGTGAAAAATCGGCTGAAAAAGGGCCAAAAATCACACAGTGTAAGCTCAGCTTAAGTACTGACTGTCTGGGCACCAGTAGATCATGGCACTGTTCTATTTATTTTGACACGGGTTATATCAGACGGTTATCTAATTACAACTTGGCTTTTTTTTTTTTTTTTTACAAATTAAAAAATGGCATATTTTACAAAAGCACATTTATCTGTAAACACCAACACATGACACACCTCACATTAACGTGTTGGTTTACATAGAATGAATGAGTCAACCAATCAGTGTTAGCGGAGGCACATTTTACCCATAATCCCTTTGGCATCTGTCTATTACAAAACTTCAGAATTAGTGCATTATTCAATATTAAAAGATATGTTATATTTTAACTTTGTACAAATGACAATTGACATTAATGGAGTTATTCTATCAGTATTAATTTTATTTATAAACCAAACCAAAAGTCAGCACTGCTTTATTTTCCAAGACCTCCACCTCACGGCAACACTGGTATTGAGTAGAGAGTTGAGCCTCGCTGCTCCTCTCAACTGCTTCGCTGCTGGAAGCTATGTAATAAACAGGAGCATCCAGCAGTGGGCAGGGCGCACAAAGACAGAGTTGCTGACTCATTGTTTGGTTCTGTAGTCGCCTTTGATGCTACCAGAAGCGATCGTGGTGTTAGTAGTTGCGTGTACCGGAGTGTACACGCAACTACCGGAGTGTACCGGAGACAATACTGGAAGTTATCGGTTATCTGTAGCTTTCGATAAATTTTTGGGCGGTTTATCGGTTTAGCTTCATGAAAGATAACTTTTCAGTTAGCTGATTATCTGTTATCAAAGTTAATTTTTTGGTTAGCTGTGCCCACCACTGGTGTGGTCAACCAAACTGCTTTAGATCAGAGCCTCTTGCCTGGCTACAAATCCACCCTGGAGCCTGACATGCACCTGCTAAATGACTGAGCCTGCAAAGGCTGTGATTTGTCACCGTTACGTTTTCACTCCTTCCTCTCCCGTCATATTTTAAAAGTTTTACAGTGCGCCTGCCGATTACATTTCAATCAGGGATCAAATATGTCTGGCAGAGAAGTCTGCAAACATGACAAACTTCACAACAAGGAGTCAGAAAGACACTCAAATGACATGCAATTCATGGAGGAAAATTGCACGTAACATATTGTTGGTTTGGAGATTGATATTGCATAAAGAAGTGGAGATCATTAAGGGACAAATTAATCCAGAAAAAGCCGCTGTTCCTGCAGCAAACTGCATACAGACACGACAGAGAACTTATATAGTGCCAAATCACAACAAAGCTGCCTCAAGGTGCTTCACACAAGTAAGGTCTAACCTTACCAACTCCTAGAGCAAGAACACAGGTGACAATGGTAAGGAAAAATGCCCTCTGATGATCTGAGGAAGAAACCTCAAGCAGACGAGACTCAAAGGGGTGACCCTCTGCTTGGGCCATGCTACAGACACAGCTGACAATACAAATATACAGGAAATTTCTGGGAGTCCATGCTAGTGTCCAGGACGGGAGGCCTGCAGAAAAGAGACCCACTCCCACTTCTGGATGGAGCCGCACCTCAAACAGAAAGAAAAAAACAGAACCAGGTGGCAGAGAGACAAGAAATGTGGTATAATTTGTCAGCATTAAGCAACAAGAAAAACAGAAGAAATACTAAGGTGATCGCCGGCCACTAGCCCTAAGCTTCACTAAAAGCCCCAGAGGATGTGGCCCGCTCCGTTTACTAATAACATGAATTTAAAAGAGTAGGAAGCAAAGTACCAGAGTATGCCAGTATTCTAGCCATACAAAAAGGAAAACAAGTGCGTGTTAAGTCTGGACTTGAAAGTCTCTACAGAATCTGTCTGTTTTATTCACACAGGGAAATCATTACACAAAGCAGGTGCACAATAAGAGAAAGCTCTTTGACCAACAGACTTTTTAGTCACCCTAGGGATACAAATAAATCCTGCACCCTGAGAACGCATACATATACATTATACATATAACAGATTTTGATTATAATGGACAAAATTCGCTGGTCCACCTGAATCCAACTGTATGCGAGTTTTACTGTAAAAATGAAATCCAATGAGGTTTTGCTAACATCCAGATACAGGGAGCTATGTACATTAGTTGTTCCAGTATCCACATTATGGGCCTCTGACTTCGATCTACAAAACTGGGAGAGATCTAGGCCTAAACAACATGGATGGAAGCACACATATTGCAGTTCATCTATTCCCCAAAGGGCCCTCACTCATTGTGATAATAATTCACTACTCTTTTAAAAACAAAGGAATTCCAACAATGCAACAAGGAGTGAACTATCGTCATTCTTACCTGATGCTTATCACACAGATGTGCCTCCAAGTCACTGAGATGAATGCAGTCGAAGAAGCACAACCGACAACTGAAAGGTTTGACGTCATCATGCCTCTTCATGTGCTCACACAGGTTCTCAACAGTCCCACTCGTGAAAGTGCACTTGTGACAGCGGAAGATGAGGCCTTGTAGGTACCGTGAAAGTTTTGGCCTACGTACCTCTATTGGCACTACCCGTTCATCTAAAAGCAATATAACAACAGCAATGTCAGATGATGCAGCATAAAAAGCTTGAGAATATCATGAGAGACAGACATCCCAATGCAAAACATTTAAAGAAAAGAAAAGAAAAAAAGAGCAGAAAGCATATATGCATCTAATTTACCGCGATGCAAGACGATGTGATCAATCATGTTGTTTTTATTCTTGGATCGGTACAGGCAGAAAGGGCAATGTAGATCCTTCTTATGAGTAGGTTGCGACTGCCAGATAGAATGACCATGTGCCATGTGGCTTTCCAGTTTATTCCTAGAAACAGTTGAAAAAGGGAAATATGTGATAACATGTAGTATGCTCACTTACATGTACAACACCAAGAGCCACATTTATAGTCACTGTACAATGCATGTGCAAAGTGGACTTTAAATGAAGCTACATTATTTCTAAAATTTATAGATAAAATTTTGCATCAGACCATCCAGCTCCAAGTGTGTACTGCCCTTGGCTGGGGAAGTAACCAGAGTTGGACTGGTGTCCTGTCCGGGGGGAAATCGCAGACTCCAAATGGCGATAGGTTACTGAAATACAAGGTCTGTTAGAAAAGTATCAGACCTTTTTATTTTTTGCAATAACCTTATGGATTTGAATCACATGTGATTGCATCAGCCAAGCTTGAACCTTGGTGCGCATGCGTGAGTTTTTTCACGCCTGTCAGTTGCGTCATTTACCTGTGAGCACGCTTTGTGGGAGGAGTGGTCCAGCCCCCTCGGCGGATTTTCATTGTCAGGAAAATGGCCGAGCGACTGCCGCTTTGCTGCATCAAAATTTTTTCAGAAACTGTGAGAGACAGCCAGGTGGAAACCATTCGGAAACTTCAGATGGCTTTCGGTGAAGATCTTATGGGCATCACACAGATTAAGGAGCATTACAACCGGATTAAAGACGGCCGCGCTTTGAGCGGCCATCGACAGGCTGAAATGACCAGATCATTTCCAAAGTGAAGGCTCTGTTGATCCGGGACGTCGTCTGACTACCAGAGAAATGGTAAGAGAGGTGGACATAGCACTTTTTTGGCACATTACAATGTTACAGGAGATTTTGTAATGAAAGACGTGCGTCGGAATTCGCGCGTCAGGATGGAGCCGCTAATGGCGCAGAACAAAAAGCACCTCCATGTTGGAAGTCTCACGGGACATGCCCAGCTCTTCCACCATTCGGAAGATTCAGACGGCTTTGGATGGCTTTTCAGTCGAGTGAGTATCCGAGAAATTGTCGAAGAGCTGAGCATGTCACAACATGTCCTGTGAGACCAACACGGCGGTGCTTTCGTTCCGCGCCATTAGCGGCTCCGTGGCGAATTCATCCGCTCCTGTTTTCATGACAGTGTCCTTTAACAGTGGAATGTGCTGGGAAAGTGCTATGTCCACCTTTTCTGCCATTTCTCTGGTAGTCAAACAAGGTCCCGGATCAACACAGCATTCAGTTTGGAAATGATCTGGTCCAGCCGTTCAGACATTTTCCTGATAATGAAAATCCCACGAGGGGGGAGGACCAGTGCTCACTCAAAGCGTGCTCACAGGCGAATGACGCAACCGACAGGCGTGAAAAAACTCACGCATGCACACGAAGGTTCAAGCTTGGCTGATGCAATCACATGTGATTCAAATCCATAAGGTTATTGCAAAAAATAAAAAGGTCCGATACTTTTCTAACAGACCTCGTAAGCACCGACACTAACAGGCTTCAGGGCCTATATGGGAGTTACTTTTTTCCAAGAGAACTGAAGCACCTGGGCATATATTAGTCAAAGTACTGAGTGACGCTGTTAAACATTAACAGCAGCACAATACTGCCTGAAACATCTACTTACCTTGATTCCCACCGTGCCTAGTTTGAAGACTTCCTGTATAAAATGCACCGTACCTCGAACAGATTACATGGTACTGGTTTGAGTCACACCACAAAAGTCTTCTTTGAAAAGCCCATTTTCATTAAATTTACACTTTCCTGTGTTATAACATTACTCTGCTCTAGCTGAAAGGTGTCTGATCTGAGCATCCCACCAAGAAACAGAAAAAAAAAAAAAAACATTTGTTGCCTCCACCGTTTCGATTTGCACAGCATTACGAGAGGCTTTCACTGACTTACCAAAAAAAAAAAAAAAAAAAATAGCTATTACCATTTATTAAGATATTTCTATTGCAATGTCAGAAGAAAACAAGAATGAAATCCTACCTCCTATGTCTTTGGCATTCTTGAGGGCCCCTTCACACATAGCACGAATAAGTAGGAATTAGACCGAATCACGGCGAAACGGCCCGAATGAGCGAACCCCGAAAACATCAAGCAGACTTCGGGAGGGACACACAATTGGGCAGGCGTTAACGTTCCCGCTGCGACGGCTTCGTGCATGCGCACAAGCATGCATGAACACAGTGCGAGCAGCTAGAGCAGGGGTGCCCAAGTTCAGTCCTCCAGATCTGCCTTCCTGACACTCTTAGTTGTCTCCCTGCTCCAACACACTTGAATCCAATGAAAGGCTCATTAAAAGCCTGCTAACAAGTCTATCATTGGATTCAGGTGTGTTGGATCAGGGAGACAACCAAGACTGTCAGGAAGGTAGATCACGAGGACCGAACTTGGGCACCCCTGAGCTAGAGCGTGAGGAACCACATCGTGCTGCTGATGTGGAGATAAAGAAAAAAAATACTACATACCATAAGAAAACACCGCAATGTACAATATTTAATCCCTCTTATCGAGCAGACAATACAAGTATGATCCCTCTGTGCCTCTGTATATGACCCATGATCACAGACGTACAGTCATGAAATGACATGAAAGAAGCAGTGTGCTCTCATTATGTCTTATTATGTCCAGCCAGGTATATAAATAATTACCACAATCACAGGACACTGATAGATTAGATATTGGTGTATAATTAGTGAAAATCACTAGGTTGATATGAATAAAAGGGGACCCAATACAGAACCCTGTGGCTAAATAAAAAATAAATGCCACTCACGGGATTCGAACCACCAATTTACAAAATCTGGACCACTGCGCTACAATCACTGTCTTATAACAGGAGCATGCCTAGAATCAACAAGGAGAAGTTTTCATTTTTTCATTGTCAGCAAAAAAAAAAAGCACCGTAATAACTGACAAAACGGCAGTTGTTACGGTGTATTTTTGGTGATATGTGACTGAAAGTGGCATATTTGTCACACTGTTGGCTTGTCATAATCCTGCGGCGCGAGGCTCACAGGACACATGTGACCTATCAGACAGACGTGACATTAAGATCTCCTGCTGCGTGTCCACATGATCTGATGGTCCATTTCACCTGGAACAGCCTGTCAATGTGCACACGCTCCAGCTCATCGCAAAAGCGCTATATGTTTTATGTTTTTCCACGTGACAACAGCAAGCATACACACGCCCCCGTGTCACGGTGGACAGTTGTAAGGTCATGTCCCGTCAAAACACGGTACGTGTTCTACAGCTGTGACATCCAGGACCAGAGATCTCAACAGCTGCTGCTGCTGGCAGCCAGCCACGCCCCCTGTCCATTCAGCGCAAAGACCAAAGTGTCACACTGTGTTTTGGTGTTATGTGATTTTTTTTTTGTAGTAATTATTTATATACCTGTTCTGGCTGTGGTCTCTGCATTTTTAATGTGACACATTGTGTGCACTGAGCCATTATTTACAACTTTGAGTGAGTCTCTGGCCAGCGATCAGTTGAGAGGCATCTGTACCTACATATCAGCATTACATGCAAGTGTGCACCCCGCCCCCCCATGCCACACGTGTTTCGAGGGATGGCGTGAAACAGACACACGCCACGCATTGTGGGGGAGGCAAAACGCACACACACCACATGTTGTGGGGGAGGAGTGCGCGGGTGGGTAACAACACACATGCGATACACATGCAAGGCACATGGGTTTGGGGGGGCGACAATCTGCTTGGCAACTCCACAGTCATGGGGGCACTTAGACAAATTCCACAGCCAGCGTGAAAGTGGCTGCGTGTTCACTATTTTTGTGCCGACGGCACGAATGGCACCACATCTTCTCAGTGTCCAGTGAGCGGTGTTGGATGTTCATGTGTGTCACCTGGAACCTAGCCGACACCTGCCACGAGAGGGATCACAGGGCACTCTCTGTCTTTCGGCCGCTGGTGTGCAGGAATAGTTGTAGCGACAGGTGTACAAGACGTTAGAGGCTGCTCCGATTTTTCACGACTGGCATGCAATTGCTCCTTTGTGCAGTATTTGGCTTCAATCGTGTTGTGTGTGAAAGGGCCTTGAGGCTTGAAAAGACAGACTGAAGACATTTTAATACCACTTAAGGCAGTGGTGTTTTCTTTGCAACCACTGACTCCACCAGCTGGTTTCTAGAATGTCTTTGACCACCACTGACTTAAGGCATTATTTTTAGATTAATGTAAGATGCCTTTTAAGATTATTTTAAGGATCTGCAGGAACCCATTGGGGAAAAAAATGACAGGTCATTAGAAAGGTCAGAAAATGAAAATGGGTTTCCTCAGGAGGGTGGCTGGTGTCTCCCTTAGAGATAAGGTGAGAAACTCCATCATCCATGAGGAGCTCGGAGTAGAGCCGCTGCTCCTTCTCCTTCATGTTGAAAAGAGCCAGCTGAGGTGGTTCAGGCTTCTGGTAAAGAAGGGAGGTGTTCCAGGCACGTTCATCTGGGAGGAGACCACAGGGAAGACCCAGGACTAGGTAGAGAGATTATATCTCCACACTGTCCTGGGAACACCTTGGGATCCCCCAGTCAGAGGTGGTTAATGTGGCCCTGGAAAGGTCTCTTGCTGGAGCTGTTGCCCCGGTGACCCGATCCCAGATAAGTGGTTGAGAATGACTGATTGAGTGAGGTCAGAAAGGAATATCAAAGCATGGATTTGTGATGATCAACAAGTTAATTGAGCAATACATGGAGTACTGAAAAATTAAAAAGATATAGAAAATAAAAACCCAACGGGGTCACTTTTGATCCAGGATGTGCAAAAGGCTAAATACGCAACTCTATTAAATGTTAATCTATTAAACTCTTCATGAAGTGTACTGAAAATTGAAAAGATCTGTATTCAAGTCAAATTCACAATTCCATAAAACCAAATTTTCTTCCTAAAGTTATCACAGTCATAACCTCATATAGTCTCATATATCTGTGTGAATAAAGGAAACACTTTGAAAGCAGATGATTAGACATGTATCTTACCTTAAGCCAGTATAAAAGCAGCAGTCCTTACATTTGTGGATCTTCTTTCCGTGGCGATTTACGTAGTGTCGTCGTATACTGGACAAGTGCTCAGTACTGAAATTGCAGAACTCACAGTAAAGCAGGCTGTCTTCAAAGAACCTGGTTTCTTGCAGGTTCATGTTAGCTGTGGCACTGGCCTGTGCCATCAGGCTGTACTGGTTTAACTGCCGCTGTACATCTGGGGGCTCCAAGTACTGAGAGTCTATCAAACAAGCAAACAAAAGTGGCACTTCTATTACTAAAATGTCAATGAATGAAAAATACCCATATTTAAAAAGCCATATTTAGAAGGTTAAATAATTTTTCCAGTATGTTTTCTTTGTGGCTTTTTTTTTATTATTATTACACTTGAGATTTGTGCAAAGTACTGCCCACCCCCAACAAACAAACAAACATCTTAGGCATGAATAAATTATTTCTACTGCATGAAGTACCCCATGCTGTTTTTTTTTTGTTTTTTTTTTTTTTTTTAAATCAAAACATCATTAAACATTTATTTATCATTATCACTTGTTTATTACCTTTGGGGTGTCGTCTTTTCTTAAAGTGAAAGCTGTTGGCTATTTTCTGTATTATACCACCGAATAAAACAGAAAAAATTCCACTAACATCTGATTTTCTTGTTTGAAAGCATTTGAAAATTAACTAAATCAATTTCAAATTTAGTACTGTACTGCAACACTAATGAAGGAGGAAAAATACTTAAAAAAAAAAACACTTTTATACAGAAACACCAGGGTTCTAAATATAGTGATTCCAGCTCAAGATTGACAAAAACAAACTGATGACTTGCTTTCAGTGTCTTCAGCTTCTTCATCCAGATCACTCAAACTGTTGACTTCCACTGATGAACAAGACTTCTCCTCAGCCATTTGATTGCTCTCCTCACTTTGGTCTTTAGTCCCACCAAGATCCATAACAACATCTGAAGGATGTTTCAAAGAAGGAATACAAGGCAAACAAACTTCACATACAATATTAAAATATGAGTGGTATGTACTCTGTAAAATGTTATACGTTTGATCTTCTGCACATCTCAGAATTCACCTGCAATCTTTATGCCCCCCCCGCCATGTTCCCCTCCAGAAACAAATAATGAATTCAAGACCATGCCCACTATCCAAGACAGAATGGCCATGTAAACACAACACACCTAAAAACAGCTATTATTTAAAATACTCAAACACTTGCCATAACACACCCTAATAAATAAATAATAATAAGCATAATGGGGAAAAAACAAAAGGTTTCAGCCAGACACTGGCCTGCATCAAGACATTTTAAGAAGCCATGTGCTTGTAAGTACTGGGTATTCAATGTAAAAAAAGAAAGAAAAAAAAAAAACAACAACCTACTATCTAGTATATAAAGCTGACTGTGTGTGTTTGCTCTGCACAGCCACAGTAATTACGCAATCAATAACAAACTTGTTATGGTGACTGGGGGCACCAAGGGGGAGGTCACAGGGGCCCTTGTAAAGTTGAAAGTGTATGTGCGCGAACACACACGGTCATCCTTATATATAAGATCACGATCCGCTCATCACTGGAGCCCTTATTGTCACAGTTCACATGGTACTCAGGTCAGGTAGCAAGGATCACACTTTACTTACTACGTAGTAGCAGCTGGCTAGGGTGCACTTTAATTACAATCCGAAGGGGCATATGACATGCTATCACCTTTTTGTCATCATTAACTTGAATCTAATGAATGTCACAAACTACTCTATGAAAATTAGTGATGACAACATACACACAATGCAACTTAATTCTACTCTATTACCCATGCAGAGAACGGGGAACTCGGCTAGTAATATATATATGGGCAGCACGGGGGTTCAGTGGTTAGCACTGTTGCCTCACAGCAAAAAGGTTGTGGGATCACATTCCACCTTGGGCCTTTCTGTGTGGTGTTTGCATGTTCTCCCAGTGTTGGATTGGGTTCCTACTGTGGGCTCTGGCTTCCTCCCACATCCAAAGACATGCACGTTAGGTAAATTGGAAACTTTAAATTGACAGCAGGTATTAATGTGTTTCTATGTGGCCCTGCGAGAGACTGGAATCCCATCCAGGGTGTACCCCGCCTCACTTCCTGACTGCTGGGACAGGCTCCAGCCCCCCTGTGACCCTTGATTGGAGTAAGTGGGTATAGATAATGAATAAATGAATGAATGAAATTCAATTTGTCAGTAAATCAAAGACAATGCCAGGTCTACTACAGTGTACTGACAGAATGGTGTGCTGCACAGGTTTCTCACCTCCATGTTTTTTCACAAAGTGACTCTTCAATAGGCCAATGACAGTTGTCCGGTAGGAGCAGATGCCACATGAGAATGGACGGGTATGACCTGTTTTATAGAGGATGTATTTGCTGAAGCTGTTGAGAGATAATGGTAAAAATATTAACAACAAATTTAAATCACAAAAGTATACTTAGCACATTAAAAATGTGTTTCGAGTTTTGATTTCAATCAAATGAGGAATGCAAGACGGTTGTCTTACATTCCTCACTTGATTCAATGCCTTAGCTTATATAATCAATAATAATAATGACAGGGCTGTGAAATGAAAATTGTGAAATCCGAGGAAAATTCGCAGGGGGTCTGGTTTAAAAACTTGAAAGTTCTAAAAGTGTGTGATGTCCACATGCTACGTTTAGCTAAGCTTCGCACAGGACCCACACAGTGTTACCGCAGCAACCAACCAGCCCCGCTTTACAACTGTCGTAACAACCAGGCTTTGAGTGGCATTTATTCTCCTCGAAACTCTGCGGATCCGAGGAAACTGATTTGTATCTGTAACACAGATCAGTGTCCGCGGACTTATAAAACTTGCATGATGTCGTTAAAAAAAAAAAACGCTTTGCGATAAGCATTTTAAAAACTCAGTAACGATCACAATTAAAGCGTACAACACTAACTCTCCCACCCCCCTCCCCATGATGAAATCCGCAGAGTTTTCACAGCCCTGTAATGAGCATTTTTTCCAAGGGGAAAAAAAAATCTTAAAACCCTTGTATTATAGTGTATGTCAAATGTAACTACTACAGAGACAGTGGGTTGTTTGTTTTTTAAACCAGTAACTTTCTGGGTTCTAGTAAGACTGAGATGAGAATAAACTAGTACAGACGCCATACAGCTGATGTCATCACATCACTTGATCACAATGTTTAATGCCTAGAAAGACCTGCTCTAGTTACCGTAATTAGCAAATCCTTAAATCTATGGTCACATTAGCTACAAGCAACAGAGGCAAAGTGACGGCTTGCCATTAATTTTCAATCAGAGTGAGCGTTTTGCAGCAGCAAAAGACAACGGTTGCTCTGCCACCAGCTACACAGGTACAAAATAGACCAGAAGTCTATTTTACGCAAAGTGAGTGATCAGCCAGACAGAGTGAATAGACAGCGCAACGTCAGCTGGATGTGAGCTCAAACAAAATAATCCAACAGAGGAAAATGCTGCAAAACAGCTGTGTTTCTGCAAAGCTTCTCATGTTTATATGTACGAGGTCTGTCCATAAAGTAACGGTCCTTTTTATTTTTTTCAAAAACTATATGGATTTGATTCATATGTTTTTACGTCAGACATGCTTGAACCTTCGTGTGCATGCGCGAGTTTTTCCACGCCTGTCGGTTGCGTCATTGGGAGGAGTGGTCCAGCTCCCTCGTCGGATTTTCATTGTCAGGAAATGGCGGAATGATTTGGGCTTCTTTTCCATCAGAATTTTTTCAGAAACTGTTAGAGACATGCAGCTGGAAACCATTCAAAAATTTATCTGGCTTTCAGTGAAAATTTTACGGGCTTCACAGAGAATAAAGACTGTTACTACAGCTTTAAGGATGGCCCACAATGGCGCTCGGCGCGCCGCGCTCCAAGCTGCGATGACGAGGCAGAAACCACCAGATCATTTCTAAATGGATCACTCTGTGGAGCCGGAACCGTCGTGTGCAATTTCTCTGGTTATCACAAGAGCTGGACATCAGCCATTTTCTGGCAGATTTCACTTTTAACAAGAGATTTTGTCATGGAAAGCCGCGCGGAAGCTTCGCGTGTCATGACCGATTCGCTGATGAAGCGAGACAAAGGAACACCTCAACAACCGACAGGCGTGGAAAAACTCACGCATGCGCACTAAGGTTCAAGCTTGGCTGACGTAAAAACATATGAATCAAATCCATATAGTTTTTGAAAAAAATAAAAAGGACCTTTACTTTATGGACAGACCTCGTATGTTTATAACAGCAAGAAATAAACACTTCTAAAACTTAAAATGCTGTTTTTGTTATCAGATGACACCTCTAAAGTGATTTACAAGACATCTTACAGAAACATTAGCATGCATGCCCCAGGAACACCCATCACACAACAAAGCAAAGTGTGTATCGCCGTTGTTTGTAGCTAATGTGACCATAGGGTTAAGCCCACTTTCAATATTCTCTCATTGACACATGGTGGCTTCATGTTCAGCAAACAACTGCATCAATCAGTGTCGCTGAAATAAACATATTTCGATGTGCGCATTTCCATGACAAATGGAAAAACAAACTGTTAGTAGTAATGTACGAGGAAATGGTAGCTGCCTTCAATATCTTCTAAATATTTATGGAATAGTTCCAGAATGTTAAGTTGTTAATCTTATTATTGCTTGATCAGGATAAAATAATTTAGTTGGAAAGAGAACTTTTTTTAAACTACACCCCATAGAGCAAGTAGATGAGTGGTTAAGGAGCTAGCCTGCCAATATGCAGACCTGGGATTGAATCCCACTTATGCTGCCTGTTTATATTCTTTGATAATCTGCATTGTCTCAGTCCACCCAGCTGTAAATGGCTATCGGCCTCGCCTGTGGAAGTAACCTGTGTCAGAATGCCATCCTGTCCAGGGAGAGTCACAGCCTCTCATCCACTCAACACTATGGAAACTAGAGGTAGACACAAATGGGCCTCAGGGCCAATATAGAACTTACTTACTTCTTTTACACCTCAGATATCTATGTGGGATTGCACTGTGTATGCGTGCTACTGTGTTCAAAAAGGATAAAGTTGCACTGGTCATATCACTCTTTTTTTCTAGCCCTGCAAAGCCCGATTATTGGCTGCAAAATATTCAACTTATGCTTATCAAGTACTATTCTTATTTTGAACAAAGAAAACTTAATTCTTCAGGCTGTAATTTAAATCTGTGATTTTAATTTAAATGCTAAAATATTCTTCCTTTTCTGTATATTCTAAATCAATTTGGTATTTTGAACATACAACTGTATTCATGAAGACAAATTTCAAGTTGCAGTTTTTAGGCACTCTTAATAATTACGTAATTACAGGAAAGACGTGTCAATATCTTCTTAATTGATCCTCAGCCCTACTACATATGCAAGCATCTTATATCAACAATAATCATCATGCTGCATTGGAAGTTTTAATCTTTTATTGTGAATTTTGTGCACAAAATGTGCTGTAAAGCGTGTATGCAAAGATATGTAATTTGTACCATTCCTAAAACACACTCTGGTGACCGATACTGTGTTTTGGTATTAACCGAAAACCATCAAACATATAAAGTTATACAACTTGTCTTACGTGTCAAGCTTTAATGACGTGCGTAGGCTGTCCTGTCTGTTGAGAGCAGCCACAGCTGCATGGCTGCGTTCGTGCATACGCAGACATGACAGGAACACATATGTCCGCCCACAGTACTTGCATGTGTGTTTATCTTCCTGCGATTTCCCTTCATCTTCGCGGCTAGAGGGTGATGGGGACCTTGATGCTAGAGATCGAGAGTCGGAGTCTTTGCTTTTACTGTGTTCCACTGGAGCAGCTTTAATCATGTCTGATACTGACTCAAATGTGGGCAGTTCATCTTGCACCTTGAACTAAAAACACAAATGCCATTGGTCAGTTTGGTTTAAACACAGACATAAGGCTCAAACATGCAGCAAAGGAGTGCAACTGCAAAGAGAAACAACTCACTTCAACATACTGTGCCTCTGGTTCGGTCTCAGAAATAAGAGGTGCTTTTGCCTTTCCATCATTTGGTTTCTTGATGTTCAACTCTCTGTGGTGATCCAGGTGGCGAGACAACTTTCTAGTCCCGTGTAGTGTTTTCTTGCAGTAACCACATTTATAAGTTCTTTTGGTCTTTGATTCACGTGGTAATATAATGAAGTCTGATTTGCGATCTGAACTGTGAAATGTAACATAGTGTGTACTCAGTAGCTGAAATGTGTCGAAGAATACGTCGGGACATTTTCTGCATTCAACTCTCATTGTCGTCATGTCCAACTTGCACGTCTCAGTAGTACTTTCTGACTCCGGAGATGGAGAATCTTTTGCAGCGGGTGATTCAAGCAGATTCTCATTGCATTGTGGTGCACATTTTAAGATGGCATCCTTTCCGTGTTTATGAGTACAGTGGATTCTAAGATGCCTCAACGCTGTAGAGGAATAACCACACAAAGTGCACGTGTATGGAGAATCACGATCCACTGTCCCAGATGCATTTCTATTCTGAAGGTCCAAGGAGTGGTTAAGGCTAATTTTTTTGTTTTTGAAAAAGGTTGCCTTAGAAACTGTGCGCTGAGGGTTACGGTACTTTGAAAGAAGCTGTTTTTTAATGACAACTGAATGTTTAGGCATTGACTTGATTGCGTTTGACAGAGTCTGGCTGTGGTCCTTCTCATAGTGTTTTCTCAGTTTCTTTATTGAAGGTACGATTTCTGGGCATATTTTACATGCATACCCACATCTATTAGAACCTTTTGGGTTCTTACACTTGACCAACTTGGTTGTGAGAACTTCTTCAGTTTGCAGATTGTCTGTTGCGGCTACAAAGGAAGAGTGTAGTATCTGGCAGTGAGTCATGGTTCCGTGGTGACTCGTGTTCATGTAGGGACAACGTGGACATTTGTAAACAATCTTTTTTTCTTCTGTTGGTGTGCTTGATGAACATGTTTCAGGGGAGGCGTTTGGTTGCTCTGCTACAGAGCTGTCTGGAGATGTTACAACTGGTTTCTTTTGGTGCTGCTGGTATATGGGTGCATAGTATTTCAGGAAGGCAAGCTTTCCATGTTTCTTGGTATAATGACATCCAAGATTATGCTTCATGGAAAACAAATCAGAACACAGTTGACACTTGTACATACTTTCTGTATCATCAACCGCGGGTGCATTTTTGTGGTGACGGCTCTCGTGTCGAATTAAGGTAAGTTTTGTGCTGGTAGTGTATTTGCAATACTTGCACTTGAGCGCTACATATTTTTTCTTCTTGAAAACAGCAGGCGGCAACTTTGAGCCCTGAGTGTTGAGACAGTCAGACAGTTTTACATCACTCATTGAAGGCACAGGGGTGGAGTTCCGCATGTTTGAGACAACCTCACTGTGCAACTTTTCACTGTGGGCTTTCAGTTTCTTGGACGACTCACAGACTTCTGGACAATTCTTACATATGTACCCACAAAATTTCGTTCGACCATCAGGACACGTCTTTTGCAGAAATTTGACATTGGGTAACCGTGTTTCATCAAGCTGAATGCTTTCCGCCCTGGCTGTGCAGTCAGAATGCATCATCTGGCAGTGAGTGAGAATGCCTTGATAAATGGTGTTCACATAGGTGCAATATGGACATTGAAAGATGTGCAGACCTGCAGCCTCTTCACTTTGGTGGCTTTCTTCTTCTGGTTCATTCACACTTTCAGTTTGAGCTTCTGAATGTTTCAAGCTACAGTGAATATTCAGACCGCGCTGTGTTTGAAAGGTCATGGAACAAAAATGGCACTTGTTCAACCCTGAAGATTCACTTGCCTGAGACGAAACATCAGGCACTTCCGAGTCCAGAGGACCTTTGTTCATATCACTTGAAGTGTGGTCTTCCTGATGGTTTCCACTTTGCTTCATGCTGTTAATGACATCCAGAATTGAGCCGTCTTCCTTCACAGACCATGGATGAACAGCCCAGTAATGGCTTGTCATGCTTGACAATGAGCTACCTTTGTAGGAGCATGCTTTGCATGAGTAGATCTTTGTTTTGCTTTCTTCACATTGCTCATTAGAGTTGTCACAGTCACCAATACCATCAGTGTCTTTAGAATTTTGATTTTTTTTACGAGGGGACTGTTGGAGACCCACGCATAACCGAGTAATTACATACTCTAGGGTTACTCCACGTCCTGGATGGAGGTCCTTAAGATGCCGATAGACCACTGCTGCTTTTTTGTGAGAGAAAACACACATCTCACAGTGATATCCAGATTGTAAAACTCTTTGTCTAAAACCCATTTTAAAATAGATGTGATTGTGCGATTTGACTTGTGGATTTTCTTTATGTGTCGCTTTAACAGGTATGGGTACTGAGTGCTGTATGTACACCTGTTGCACTGGATACTCTTTGGTGTTTGTGGAGATGACTGTGACGGGGAAACTGAAGCAGACTTTCCAGATGTATCCATGTCAGCCTTTTCATTTCCTGCTTTCTCATCAATTTCCAGCTTGACTTCTTGATTTTCAGTTGTTTCCAGATGTGATTTACAAATCTTTTTGTGGACTAAAGAAGAATACAAATGGATTTGTTTGGTATCATGTTTAAGTCCACAATGACTTTTGATGAAATGTTGCAACACCCGCTTCACGGTCTTCTGTCGAAAGTTACAAAGGTAGCAGAACAACTTAGACTCATCGTCTGCATTAAAAAGAGGCAGTGGCAGTCCAGTCGAAGAGAATGACTTCTCTGCTCGAGATTTTGATTTTTTAATGTCAGCACAAATCATACGTGTATGTGTGAGAATCTGCTCAGTGTGCGCTTGAAGGTTAGGGTGCAACTTCGATTGATGTTTCAGTACTCCTCTTACATTTATATGCGCAAAGTTGCACTTCTGGCAGTAAAACAAGTCTTCTGCACGTGCATAAGGATTCATTTCACTTTCCAATGTATCTTTGCCATCAAGTTGTTGTTGAAGTTTTGCTTCGCAATTTAGCACAACTTTATTCACTGTACTTGCATCAGAGGCTGTAGAAGCTGCCGAGGTCTCGGCTTCACTTTGAGGTTTTCTACTCTGCACCTCAACACTATACTGTACAACATCATCAGTAGTAACTACTTTGTGTGTAGAATGCTTTGCATTATGATGACCAAGAACACTTTTTACATTGGTATTGCAGTAACTGCAAAACTGGCAGTAAAACATGTTAATGTTGGGAATGAAGGATAAGCTGCTCAACAGAGTAGATGATCTTCTTTTTCGTTTGGCAGGTAGTGAGCTTTCACTATTGTCCTCTTCAAACTCTCTATTCCGTTTTGTTGAAGACCCTGAATGATCCTTCTGAGCTTCAGGTTTGAGGTTCAGCTTTAATGAAGGCAATGGAGTCTTGTGTGGTGTTTCATTTTTGTCTCTTGTGCTCTCAGAATAATCTGATTCCTCATCCTCAGAGGGTGAATTGTCCATTGCTGTTATGTTGTCATTACAGCTTGGGGGTTCCAAAATCTTTTCAGGGGTCATCTGTAATTTTGGTTTTGGCAAGGCTTGAGCTGAATGTTTGATTTTGTCAATTGTAACTACTTCATCTGGATGGCTTTTTTGGTAGTGAACATGCATAACAACAACAGACCTATGACTAAAACTGCAATGGACGCACTGATACAAGGCCATGTCCACTCCTTTTGAGGTGGAATGTTGTGGTGAAGGTGCATTTTTGGCTTCCTTACACTGTGAAATGATACTCTTAAGAGACACTGGGTGATTTTCCATATAATGTTCTTCAAGGAAAGATATAGTAAAACACTCAAATGGACACTCCAGGCAGCAGAATGTTGCACTTTGATCAACCTGATTCTGAATGTACTCAGTGTTACATCTTACGTAAGGATGCTTGGTCTGATAATGGGCCAACATTCTTTGGCTGCAAACATCACTGTACTTACAGTGCTTGCAAACGTAAACTGTTGGGTTTTTTGTTTCTTCATGCAACATATCGACTTTCCTTTCATCATTTTCACCACCTTTGTATGAAAATGCTGTGTCACTTGCCAACTGCCATTTGCTCACTTTAGTCCCATCATCCAATTTGGTTTTTTTTGCAGGAGAACATCTTGAACTTTCTATACTGGTCCTCTTCCCTACTTGGTTTGGAAATGGTTCTTTGAACTTTCTCTCAGACTTCGGAGATGAAGACTTTCTGTTTAATAGGTGGTCATTTAGAAAGGAGCAATAGGAGTGTGGTGTGGAGCCGTCATTCTTGGAGGTTGCAGTGACTTTAAACACACCGTCACTGTTCATATGAGAGTTTGAATGAGAGTCCTGGAGTATTAGGGTTCCTTGGAGACCATCAGGAAGCTCTTGGTTATTTGGCGAGTCCCTATTTTCAGAGTTCTCATTTGATGCAAATGATTTGTCCAAGAAATTGGTACCATTTTCTGATCGTTTCTTGGAGGCTTTCAGATCTCTTGATGAGACAGAAGTGCAGACCATTTTGGAGGCACCCTTAACTAAGAATGAAGTCTCTTTTTCTTCTTCTTCTTCTGTTTTCACATATTGGTTTCCCAAACTGAGCTCTAATTTCTTCTCCTCGCTCTCATAAAAGATTAGATCTTCTTTTAACTTGTGACACTTTTTCTCATGTTGCACAATGATGTCCCAACTATAAGCTTCAAAATCACAGTGCTGGCAGACAAATCTCTCCCTAGATCTTTCACTGCTAGCCTCACGACTAACTCCACTTGATTTGTCAATTCCAAAGGATGTTAAGCCAGCATCTTTAAGAGCAGCCTCCACATTGAAACCATGCACATTGCTGAGGTGTTCCAAAAGGAAAAGTTTGGTTTTGAAGATGAGGACACAATGACTACATTGGTATGACCTGACTGAGGATCCTTGAGGTGCCGTTTGATTGTCCATCATATTGACAGGTTTGCAGAATCTGAAGAAGAAAGCAAAACAGTGTTAAATTACTGCCTTAGTTTAGAGCAGAGGATTAAAATACAACACTTAATGTCAACATTTCATCTGTATCTTAGTTTTTCTATAGCTGTACATTTGCAGATACAAACCACAAATGAGACATCCACTCACCTGAAAACACAAATTCAATATATGACTGAAGTAACAATGCTGTGCCATTACACAAGCAAATAATTCTACTTTATTTATAGTGCACCTTTCACGATAAACAGCAATTCAAACGTCTAACACTGTTAAACAGAATGCTAGTGAGCGTGTTCACAATGCTGGGCATCAAAACCGAATACCTTCAATTCAAGTTTCAGAAACAGACAAAACTCATTTTTCAAAGAAGTTATTTACTCCTAGGAATCTGTCAAGACAAATTCAGGTGGCTGGTGTGTTTAACAGTCCCACAGTGAGCATTAACTGCCCCAAAAATATGATGTTTTTTCCAAAATAATGTAACATCTTTGATATAATGTAAATTCTGCTGGGCAGAAATAAGATGTACACCCATTAATCATTAAGAAACATATTTACAGCATCCTTATTGTTTATAGTTTCCACTGATATATGACGTGGTACTTTCGGGGCAATTACAGCTGGTCCGTCCTGTTTTTCTTCAATGAAGCATAATGCAAAACTACCAAAATTTACTGTACACACAGGTCACCTTGCATTCAGTGGATAAAAAATACATGTTAAAACTTCTGGAAGTACCCAAAAAACCTATTGGTTGTTCGAAAGAGTTGACAAAAATAACAACTTTTCATTACATTTTTGGAATTTGATACTGTAGTCCTTTTATTATGGGCATATTTTTTTCCATCCCACAGTGTCCATCCATAACGCTACATGTTGCTCCTCACTGTGGGAAGATAAAAAAAAATGTTGACCTAAGTGTGATGAAGACCTACCCACAAGCATACTCTATAATGACATCCATGAAAAAAATTCAAGTGGCCAAATCCTCACAACCAATGAACCATTTCCGTCCCACAAAATGTCCGTCCGTCACACATGTGATGGACAAACATGTTGTGGGACATTTTTCCTTTGGTACTGTACATTATTTGTATGGAAAAGGTATCATTTGTATGTATAATTTTTGCATAGTCACAGTGTTTACAACAGATATTTTTCTCAAATTAGATTTACTTTTGTATGACAACAGATCTCTTAAGGCTCATTGATTTTGTTCTTTTTATGATATTGGAGATAATTTTTCTTCTTTCATTGCCAATTTACATAGATGAAGGTGACATTTTTGTTTTGTTTTTTTTTCAAATCAGAATATGTGAAGATTTATTATTCACACACATTTAACTTTGGGATATTGAAGGTTTCAGAGATGAAAATCATCATTTTGGTCCCACAGTGTCCATCTGTCACATGTACAGTCAGGAGCTCAGTCTAATATTAGTCATTATAAGTAACCTGTCTTTTAAAGATGAAATTGGTCAAGTACTGATTACATGTTTATGCTTCACTGAATTTAGGGCCCCTCAGATTAATTACTTGCAATATATCACTTTAGAATGAAGCAGCAATGCAAGTGCAGAATGAGTGCAATGAGTGCATGCTAAGTGCAATCTGTGTCACAGGGTGCAAGTTGTAAACATGTTTATTTTGATCGGTGGCTTCAGAATCCTCATTTGGACTGGAAATCGTGAACTGTACAGATATAGCCCTAATCTATAAAGCTTTCTGAAGGTGAGTCACCATGAGTTTCCCGATTTTCCATCAATTCACTTTCTTTCAAAAACTGTCAAATTCGACTTTTGATAAGGAAAAATGCATGTGTCAATTTTTCTACGGTGTGCTGAGGTTGGTTTTAGGATGATTCCTTTTTATGCATATCATGCTATGATTTCCCTTTAAATTCACATCCCACTCTGATAAATCAAGATGGCTACTACATGCATGGCGGCCATATTAATTTTATTTTCTGCCTTATAAATCTTAAAAATGCCCAGTCCTTTTGTTTTCATTTTCTCAGGGTACTAAAAGTATGTTAGGGTGGTAAGGATGTTTCATATAAATTTGTGGCATGCTCCAATAATCAAGATACCCGCATGGCAGCCATCTTGATTTTGGTTTCCACTAAATAACTTGTTAATATCTTGTCAATCTGTTTTCATTTCAAGGTATGTTTGGATGCTTAAAGGGGCACTTTACTCATCAATGTTAACCCCTAAAATAAGAGATTATATACTGAAATTAGAGACATCTTAATTTTTATGATTTTTTAAAAACTGACCAGCCTTCCATGTGCTACATGTGTGAAGTCACAAGTGCTGATTTTGCACAGCCTGGTGTACATACATGTATGGATACTGCAGTAAAACACCTGAAAATCTTACACTTAAATTATAATGTGACATCAGAAAGTAGCAAATTATATTTCTTGCTCTTATTTATGAATATTAGTCAAATCATTAGCCTATTTTTGTTATTTTGTAAGGAGTTTTACTGATATCTCTATACATGTGTTTACATTCAACAGTGTGTTAAGAGCACTTGTGATGTCATAGCACAGGCAACTGGAGAAAACTTCATTTGAAAATTCTCAAATAAATAAATTCCAATAATTATCAGAAACATCACAGATGTTTCAGCACATTCTACAGAAAAAAATATGCTCCTTCCTGCAAAACGTCTTGCATTAGGATTGGGCACTACAAAGGACATGATTCAAACAGTTTTATTCTTCTAGCTTCTGGGTTTAATCACAAAAGTAAGAAACTGTCTTAGATTTGAGCTACACAGTGCATACCAGCCTTAATGTTTGTTTTCACAGTTCAGTTTTGTATTTTTGTTTGTTGGCAGTTGACCCTGAATAAAGTTGTTATTGTAAAATATGTGGTCTATAATTTCACT
The DNA here is from genome assembly GCF_902500255.1 of Thalassophryne amazonica. NCBI lineage: Eukaryota > Metazoa > Chordata > Actinopteri > Batrachoidiformes > Batrachoididae > Thalassophryne > Thalassophryne amazonica. The sequence continues at coordinate 97,968,649 of NC_047107.1, forward strand.
GATCATTTTTGATGGTCTATATGTCTCACAGTGTCTGTCCGTCACATGCACATTGTCCCACAGTGTCCGCCCATCACAGATATTTCAACACATTCTCTACATAAAACTATACCCCTTACAGCAAAACCTCTTGCATGAGGCTTGGACACTACAGAAGGCATGTTTCAAACACAGTTTTTTCTTCTTTCTTCTGATTTTGTTTTTACAGCAAGTGAAATAATGGACCTGTTTAAAAAAATTGAACTTAACACATTGTTTCCCACACTGCTCCATGGTGCAACAACTGGCATCAATGAAACTGTGTAGGAAGTTAGCATAGTTCCATATCTATTTGGAAATGTGTCTTTTGATCATCTGTGAATAAAGACACTTTTGTTGGGCAGGGATCATTATTTTGGCAAAATATTCCAGTTTTTGGGTCTTTTCATGCAAAAGAGCGACCAGGATTTTATTGAGAGAATAAAGATTGTTAAAAAAAAAAAAACTACATTCTCAAGACCCTAGTGGTCCATACTTAAAAACAAATACATGTTCCACTTGTTTCGAAGAATTTTTTTTCCCCACTGTTGCTGTTACATTTTGATGCCCAGCTTGGTGAACACACACTAGTCCATTCTCACATGCCTTCAAGGTCAAACACTGTGGTTATTCAAAAAAAAAAAAAGCTAGAGTGTAGATAGTAAGCCTCCAGCTTTTGTTTCATATTTGTGGAGTTTCACATGTAGACAGTGGCTGTGTTCAATGTTCATATAAAGGACAGCTACTTTGTGTCTCATTGACGATTATTACCAACTTGTTGTATTGTGCAGCCACTCTGGCTTATGTGCAGCTGATACCAGTCAATCTCAGAAGTGAAGCAGAGTGGCTCCTGATGTTCTGCCTCTGTTGCTTTGTGTAATGTGGTTTAATGGCTGTTTATACACATCCAAATGGCTACACTCTGCATTAAGTTATGTCTCATGGCATTTCATCAGTGCTGTATAGACAACCCTTTTCTGACTCAGGTGCCTTCTTTAAGACCAAGTAAAATGAGTGAGCTTCCCTTTTAGGACTATTGTTGGTGCAGTGCAACTGCTTGCAGGAATAGTTAAATTAAATGCCACAAACCTGCCTATGAAGACGTACTTGGTTTCTATGGGGCACAGTGCTTTGTGAGAGGAAAGTCTGACTTCTTCAGGCCACCTGGCATAAACACCCAATAACTTAGTATACTAGAAATAAACATCATTTTGTTTGACCAGCCTATACGAGAATGATATAAATTTGGCCACTGAATGTTCTTTGGATGATAATCTCTCCTTATTATCTTTATATCTAGTCACACTGCTTATGTTTTGGTTTTCTGTGAAACCGTTTTGTGCATGTTGGGGAGCAGCTCTTCCAAAGTGGTTTTCACTCTCTAATGGAGTGTGTCAAGGTGGTATTATTTCCCGTATTTGTTCAATTTATATGTAGAGGATTTAAATGTGGCACTTAAAAATAATGGTGGTGGCTGTATTAATGCTGATAAGTTTGTGAACACTTTACATTATGTTGACGATATGGTATTATTATTATCACTTTACTGAGGCGTTGCTAGGCCGGTAGCGTAGATTTACGCTGAAGGTACCTGGCTATACCCGCCCACTGTGCGTAAACAAATGATGTCATAGCGCAGCCCAAGAACTGTCCGCAGAGGAAAACAAAAACAACTGTCCGCAGAGGAAAAGATAAAAAGGCAAGAAGTGTGTGTTGGTCCCAATATGGATATTCCAGATGATTTTCTCATGCAGAGTATGACAATGAAAAGCAGCCAAAGCAGCCAGCTTGATGAGGACGCACTACCGAATTTGAAGAGCAGCGTGCGCCAGGCAACACGACAAAAGTTAAAGTGAGACAACTTTTTATGTACGCGTTACGTGTTGTGTATCTCAGTAAGTGATAATAATGCAAATAACATGCTGTTGTCGTGCGGTATGCATTTTCTGAGTCCCTCCATCCATGCCGTCGCCCGCAATGACAGATATTCGCCCTCGTTATTTTGGGCGACTGGGCGTGGACTTTGGACCTCTGAAAATGCATACTGCCCTCCAAAAGCATGTTATTGTATTAGTATGTCCGTCAGTCAAAAGTTTGCAAAAAATTTTGGGCAATCATCAAATGTATGCCAATGAGCCCGACATCTACTATAAGGAACAGGTTCATCCTCATGTCCCACAGCAGTCTATATTCAAAGTTCTTGAAATAGAGCTCTATCTGCACCTGAACATTTACCATTAATGTAGGTACAAAAGAATTTTGCCAAGAGCTCTACTAATTTATAATATTTGCAAGACTGTGCGTATGTACTTTAAACCACACAGGTGGCAGGTAGAGGTAGAACAAGTGGTGTATCTTTCAATCAATTCAATCAATTTTTTTATATAGCGCCAAATCACAACAAACAGTTGCCCCAAGGCGCTTTATATTGTAAGGCAAGGCCATACAATAATTATGTAAAACCCCAACGGTCAAAACGACCCCCTGTGAGCAAGCACTTGGCTACAGTGGGAAGGAAAAACTCCCTTTTAACAGGAAGAAACCTCCAGCAGAACCAGGCTCAGGGAGGGGCAGTCTTCTGCTGGGACTGGTTGGGGCTGAGGGAGAGAACCAGGAAAAAGACATGCTGTGGAGAGGAGCAGAGATCGATCACTAATGATTAAATGCAGAGTGGTGCATACAGAGCAAAAAGAGAAAGAAACAGTGCATCATGGGAACCCCCCAGCAGTCTACGTCTATAGCAGCATAACTAAGGGATGGTTCAGGGTCACCTGATCCAGCCCTAACTATAAGCTTTAGCAAAAAGGAAAGTTTTAAGCCTAATCTTAAAAGTAGAGAGGGTGTCTGTCTCCCTGATCTGAATTGGGAGCTGATTCCACAGGAGAGGAGCCTAAAACCCTGGGAACTACAAGTAAGCCTGCAGTCTGAGAGCGAAGCGCTCTATTGGGGTGATATGGTACTACGAGGTCCCTAAGATAAGATGGGACCTGATTATTCAAAACCTTATAAGTAAGAAGAAGAATTTTAAATTCTATTCTAGAATTAACAGGAAGCCAATGAAGAGAGGCCAATATGGGTGAGATATGCTCTCTCCTTCTAGTCCCCGTCAGTACTCTAGTTGCAGCATTTTGAATTAACTGAAGGCTTTTTGGGGAACTTTTAGGACAACCTGATAATAATGAATTACAATAGTCCAGCCTAGAGGAAATAAATGCATGAATTAGTTTTTCAGCATCACTCTGAGACAAGACCTTTCTGATTTTAGAGATATTGCGTAAATGCAAAAAAGCAGTCCTACATATTTGTTTAATATGCACTTTGAATGACATATCCTGATCAAAAATGACTCCAAGATTTCTCACAGTATTACTAGAGGTCAGGGTAATGCCATCCAGAGTAAGGATCTGGTTAGACACCATGTTTCTAAGATTTGTGGGGCCAAGTACAATAACTTCAGTTTTATCTGAGTTTAAAAGCAGGAAATTAGAGGTCATCCATGTCTTTATGTCTGTAAGACAATCCTGCAGTTTAGCTAATTGGTGTGTGTCCTCTGGCTTCATGGATAGATAAAGCTGGGTATCATCTGCGTAACAATGAAAATTTAAGCAATACCGTCTAATAATACTGCCTAAGGGAAGCATGTATAAAGTGAATAAAATTGGTCCTAGCACAGAACCTTGTGGAACTCCATAATTAACTTTAGTCTGTGAAGAAGATTCCCCATTTACATGAACAAATTGTAATCTATTAGACAAATATGATTCAAACCACCGCAGCGCAGTGCCTTTAATACCTATGGCATGCTCTAATCTCTGTAATAAAATTTTATGGTCAACAGTATCAAAAGCAGCAGTGAGGTCTAACAGAACAAGCACAGAGATGAGTCCACTGTCCGAGGCCATAAGAAGATCATTTGTAACCTTCACTAATGCTGTTTCTGTACTATGATGAATTCTAAAACCTGACTGAAACTCTTCAAATAGACCATTCCTCTGCAGATGATCAGTTAGCTGTTTTACAACTACCCTTTCAAGAATTTCTGAGAGAAAAGGAAGGTTGGAGATTGGCCTATAATTAGCTAAGATAGCTGGGTCAAGTGATGGCTTTTTAAGTAATGGTTTAATTACTGCCACCTTAAAAGCCTGTGGTACATAGCCAACTAACAAAGATAGATTGATCATATTTAAGATCGAAGCATTAAATAATGGTAGGGCTTCCTTGAGCAGCCTGGTAGGAATGGGGTCTAATAAACATGTTGATGGTTTGGATGAAGTAACTAATGAAAATAACTCAGACAGAACAATCGGAGAGAAAGAGTCTAACCAAATACCGGCATCACTGAAAGCAGCCAAAGATAACGATACGTCTTTGGGATGTTATGAGTAATTTTTTCTCTAATAGTTAAAATATTGTTAGCAAAGAAAGTCATGAAGTCATTACTAGTTAAAGTTAATGGAATACTCAGCTCAATAGAGCTCTGACTCTTTGTCAGCCTGGCTACAGTGCTGAAAAGAAACCTGGGGTTGTTCTTATTTTCTTCAATTAGTGATGAGTAGAAAGATGTCCTAGCTTTACGGAGGGCTTTTTTATAGAGCAACAGACTCTTTTTCCAGGCTAAGTGAAGATCTTCTAAATTAGTGAGACGCCATTTCCTCTCCAACTTACGGGTTATCTGCTTTAAGCTACGAGTTTGTGAGTTATACCACGGAGTCAGGCACTTCTGCTTTAAAGCTCTCTTTTTTAGAGGAGCTACAGCATCCAAAGTTGTCTTCAATGAGGATGTAAAACTATTGACGAGATATCTTTGTGGTGACTAGTCAGCTTCTGTTGATAGGTGTACAAATTTAGGACATATTTTGCTCCCATCTTTATCAGATGGCTTTGACATTTCTCAACAAGAGTGCACTGTGAGCGAGGGAAAATATGCTTAGATGCATTTTATAACTACTCTTGTCAAGTGAAGGCTACAGTTTTCCAAGCTTATTGCACATCCATGTATACCTCTCAGCTTCGGGTTATTTTCAGTAAAGCCCAGGCCCAAAGGTTAAATGTGCCCTATAATAATACATTCTGTTGTGTGATGTGATCCTTCCCACTGTAGCCAAGTGCTTGCTCACAGGGGGTCGTTTTGACCGTTGGGGTTTTACATAATTATTGTATGGCCTTGCCTTACAATATAAAGCACCTTGGGGCAACTGTTTGTTGTGATTTGGCGCTATATAAAAAAAATTGATTGATTGATTGATTGATTGATTGATGGATAGCCAAAGCACTGCTCAGTGAGCGAGATGTTTGTTAATCATGTGTTGTCATATGCAGAGTTGAACAAAAATATAAATTAGTTTCTCGGAAAGACTTGGAAAAAAGTGCAACTTATTTGAAAAGGCCTGCATCTGGGACCCTGAAACAAACTGGCGTCCTGTTCAGGGTGTGCCCTGCCTCACGCCCTGACTGCTCAGATAAGCTCCAGCCCCCACCCGTGACCACTGACTGGAGTGAGCAGGTATAGAAACTAACTGAATGAACGAACAACTGTGTGTGGTTGAAACATCAGATGGGTCTCAAAGCTCTGGCAAGTTTACAGAGGCACTTCATGTGTGGCGTAGCACATGGGGTTCTGTCGCACTGTCATCTGTGTCTGCCTTTTCTCCCTACTGAGGTTTCAAATCTCGCAAAATCTCAGAGGTGACCACACACTAAGATGTCAACAACATTGAGAACTGTTATACAACCCCAATTCCAATGAAGTTGGGACATTGTGTAAAATATAAAAACAGAATACAATGATTTTCAAATCCTCTTCAACCTATATTCAATTGAATACACCACAAAAACAAGATATTTAATGTTCAAACTGATAAACTGTATTGTTTTTGTGCAAATGTTTGCTCATTTTGAAATGGATGCCTGCAACACATTTCAAAAAAGCTGGACAGTGGTATGTTTACCACTGTGTTACATCACCTTTCCTTCTAACAACACTCAATAAGCATATAGGAACTGAGGACACTAATTGTTGAAGCTTTGTAGGTGGAATTCTTTCCTTGCTTGATGTACGACTTCAGTTGTTCAACAGTTCGGGGTCTCCGTTGTCGTATTTTGCGCTTCATAATGCGCCACACATTTTCAATGGGCGACAAGTCTGGACTGCAGGTAGGCCAGTCTAGTACACGCACTCTTTTACTACAAAGCCATGCTGTTGTAACATGTGCAGAATGTGGCTTGGCATTGTGTTGCTGAAATAAACAGGGACGTCCCTGAAAAAGACGTTGCTTGGATGGCAGCATGTGTTGCTCCAAAACTTGGATGTACCTTTCAGCATTGATGGTGCCATCACAGATATGTAGTTGTCCATGCCACGGGCACTAACACACCCTCATACCATCACAGATGCTGGCTTTTGAACTTCACACTGGTAACAATCTAGATGGTCTTTTCCCTCTTTTGTCCGGAGGATACAACGTCCATATTTCCAAAAATAATTTGAAATGGGGACTCATCAAACCACAGCACACGTTTCCACTTTGCATCTGTCCATTTCAAGTGAGTTCGGGCCCAGAGAAGGCGGTGGCATTTCTGGATGTTGTTGATGTATGGCTTTCACTTTGCATGGTAGAGTTTTAACTTGCACTTTTAGATGGAGCGACAAACTGTTAACTGACAATGGTTTTCTGAAGTGTTCCTGAGCCCATGCGGTAAGATCCTTTACACAATGATGTCGGTTTTTAATGCAGTGAGGGATCGAAGGTTATGGGCATTCAATGTTAGTTTTTGGCCTTGCTGCTTACATATAGAAAGTTCTCCAGATTCTCTGAATCTTCTGATATATTATGGACTGTAGATGATGGAATCCCTAAATTCCTTGCAATTGAATGCTGAGAAATCCCCCAGGTACACGTCACAAGCCGCTGCCCACTATTCTCAGGTCCCACTGCACTCATCTCCCATCAGTGCATGGGGCCCCACAGCAGCTGCACCCACCTCTCTGAATGCTACCCATGCAGCATTTGAGTATGAATCTTCTTCCCACACTCAAGCCCCAGTGCATCTACAGCCCCATATTTCACTCCCTCCAGTCAGCATGTATCCTGATACGGTCCCCCAAACCACTCTCTTGCCTCCATCATCCACCCAACACATGTATGCACCACTAAATACCCCTGTCAGAGCCACAGCTACCCCGAGCTTCCCACCAACAGCTTATGGCGGTTTCCTGCAGACTCACCAGGTGAAGAATGTCTGAATCTTCTCTGGTAATGCCAATAGTAAGATATTTATAGAGGACTGGATTCGTGACATGCAATACCTCCTGGAGGCAATCGAGCTCCCCGTTCATCTCCGCTGATCCTGATCCTGAACCTACCCCCCATGACCAAACTCCTGAGAAGGCATTCCAGGAACTGAAGGCAGAGTACGGTGACACACAGGGCCCCTTAGACCCACTCGCTGACTTCTATGAGCGTGGCCAGAGGGCAGGAGAGTCTGCCTGCTCTTATGCCATAGCCCTGGAAGCAACACTGCCAGCTGTAGAGGAAACCCAAAGAGGTGGCAAACCTTTCCCTGACCGTGACAGTAAACTCACCCGACAGTTCTTGAGAGGATTAAATGATGAGGAAGTCTACATGAGGACTGCTCCAAAGAAACCCCGGCTTCTGAGCTTCAGGGAGCTGCAAGATGAGCTCAGAAATCTGGTGACAGAAACAAAAAAATTCCAGCCACTGAATAAATCCAAGAAGACCTATGCTCAGGTCCAAGTTGCATCAGACTGTAATTTAAATGTGACGTCAGAGAAAGCCAAACATACATCAGAGTGGTCAGAGCTAACGGAGATGGTCAAGAAATTAGCCCTGTGCCAAGAGGTGGAGATGGCTAAACTGACTCACCTTGAAACAAGAATTGCTGCACCCTTCTTTGTCCCCGTCCCCCCACCGAAGGTCAGGCCACCCCCCACACCCACAACCCAGACTTTAGCTGTCACATGCTAATGATGTGGGAAGCAAGGACATATAGCCCGTGTCTGCAGAGCAGCTTTCCCAGATCCCAATCAGACATGGGCTCACCAACCTCAGCCTACGATACCTGCAGAAGGGACAACAGCCGACCCAGCTCGGCCTTTAAACGGCTAGAGCCCATGGGCACCGGGGCAACTATGGGCAAGCAACAAGACCCCCCACTGCAGGTGAATGAGACTGGTGATGGAGGAGAGGGTACCCCTTTAGTGGGCCCCAGGAATGAGGGCAAGGTGGAAGTGAATGGAGTGAAGTGCAAGGCGCTCATTGATTCTGGTTCTCAGATAACCAGTATTACACACAAATACTGGACCAGCCACCCCATCCTCCAGAACCAAAAGCTCCAGCCCTCTAAAATTCCCATTGAAGGTGCAGCTGGTCAGAGTGTAACCTACCATGGCGTCCTGCGCATTAACTTGAATGTGCTGGGGAAAGAGTTCAAGAATGTGCCGGCTTATGTTGTAACTGTCTCCTCTGTTCCTCTCCTTGTGGGAACCAATGTCCTCCGTGCCTCCAGAAACCATCTCCAAGCAACTTATGGCCAACAGTTTCTCCACCAGGTCAAGGAGAGCCATCCAGACTGGTACACTTCCCTACTGGAGATTGGGGGCACCGAACAATATGATGAGGATGACATAGTGGGCCCTGCTGTGTACACTGGTCATAAAGTAATCATTCCTGGAGGAAAGGAGATGGATTTAATGTGCAAGATAAAAGCTGGCCCACAAAGAAAGACTTGCACTGCAATGATTGAAGGCCACTCCTCCGTGCAGCTCCCCGAAGACCTCTTAGTTGCCAAAGTCCTTGCTGATGTAAAGAGAGGATGTGCCCCTGTTAGAGTGATGAACCTGTCCCAGCAAGCTATTGCCATCAAGCCTCACACACATCTGGCCAGAGTTTCCCTGGTAGACAGTGTTGTGGGCTTTTCAGACAAAAAGCAGGCCAAAGGTCACAAGAGTGGGGGCAGAGAGGTGTGCATGAGCCTGGACCAGGTTGTGGCAAGTTGTGGAGTGGACCTGAGTGAAGCAGCAGTCGAGAATGCGTACCAGTGCTCCCTCCTTACAGATCTCGTGGAGAGGAATGTCGGTGTGTTCTCCCAGCATCCCATGGATTATGGCCACACAAAGACAGTGCAGCACGAAATCCCTTTGGTTGATTCTAAGCCCTTTAGGCTCCCTTATCGCAAAATCCCCCCATTGCAGTGGCAAGATGTGAGAAAGTTGTTGATCGAGATGGAGGCTGCAGGAGTCATCAGGCCTAGTAAGAGTCCATATGCGTCACCTGTAGTAACCTGTAGTAGTCGTGACAAAGAAGGACAGCTCACTAAGATTATGTACTGACTACCGAAAGCTAAACTCCTGCAGCACGAGAGACGCTTTCCCCCTGCCAAGAATAGAGGAGGCCCTGCAGACTCTGGGGCAGGCAAGGTTCTTCTCTACACTTGACCTCACATCAGGTTATTGGCAGGTGGAAGTGGCAGAGCATGACAAACACATGACAGCATTCTGCACCCCAATGGGGCTGTTTGAGGCCAACCGAATGCCCTTTGTACTGCAGAACGCCCCCTCCACTTTTGAAAGACTCATGACTTGCTGCTTTGGAGATCTAAACTTCACTCACCTCCTGATTTATCTTAATGACCTCATCATATTCTCTAAAACCTTTGATGAACATCTAGAGAGACTGCGGCTGGTATTCGATCGGCTTCGGGAGCACGGCTTGAAGTTGAAACCCTCCAAATGCCAGATGATGAGACAGGAAGTGCGGTATCTGGGTCATTTGGTGTCTGTTGAGGGAGTCCGAACGGACCCGGACAAGATCAGCAGGGTTAAGGACTGGGTGAGGCCCACAAAATGCAAAGAAGTGCTTCAATTTCTGGGGTATGCTGGATATTACAGGCAGTATGTTAGTGGGTACTCTGCCCTAGCTGCTCCCTTGTATCGCCTCACTGCCGGTGACCCCAGAAAGAAAAAAAGGGGTGGGAGGAAAAACCTGGCATCGGACCCACCCTTTTTGTGGACTGATGATTGTGAGAAGGCTTTCCAGACCCTGAAAGAGAGGCTCACGACCGCTCCAGTGCTGGGCTATCCTGATTACAGCCTGCCTTTCGTGCTCCAGATGGATGCTTCAGGGGACGGGCTTGGCACCGTCTTGGTTCAAGTCCAGGGTGGTACAGAGAGGGTCATAGACTTTGCCAGCAGAGGTTTGAGTCCCGCTGAGACGAGCTATCCTGCACACAAACTGGAGTTCCTCGCTTTAAAATGGGCAGTGACAGACAAATTCTATGACCACCTATATGCGCGTAGATTCTCGGTCCTGACAGACAATAACCCTCTGAAGTATGTCATGTCCTCTGCAAAGCTGGATGCTACAGGCCAGAGGTGGGTATCTCGGCTGGCAGCCTTTGATTATGATATCCAGTATAGGAGGGGCCAGAGCAATGCTAATGCTGATACCCTCTCCAGTATGTCCAACCAAGAGGTCACAGAGGTCCTACAAACTTGTCCCCAGCATGTAAGGTCCAGTGGACCTGGGCACTGCAGGGGACAGCACGTCCAGGACCCAGTGGGCCCCACAAGCAAGAGCATATCTGCGCCAGACAGACCCCAATCTGATTCTCCGAGACCTGATGAGCCCTACAGAGATGTGGGGACGGAGTCCCTGCCTACCTTGAAAAAACAGGAGATCCGTGCTGGGCAGAAAGACGATCGTGCTATAGGTCCTGTCCTACATTGTAAGAGTCTGAACCAGAAACCAAGCCGCAGTGAGAGGGTCAGTGGTGGTGGGCAGGCATGCCTTCTCTTAAAGGAGTGGAGGAGGTTAGTAATTAGAGATGGTATATTATGATCAGAGGGCTAAGAGCCACGTATTCAACACTGGTGACAGAGTTCTTGTCAAAGTGTGTCACGTGGAGGGACGGCAGAAACTGGGAGACAAGTGGGAGCCCCGGCTATACATTGTGGTGAAGAAACAGCCTAGCATACCTGTTTATGTGGTGCAGCCAGAAAATGGTGACACAGAGAGGGTGGTGCACCGCAATCTCCTTCCACAGTGTATGTTCCTTCCAGTAGAGCAGGCCAGTAAAGTGACAACACATGGAGATGAGTCACTCCCAGGGGAGGACTTGGAGGTGGACAGCATGGAGGAGAATGTGGAGGAGTGCTTATCTCAGACAACAGATGAACAGTTTGAACAAACAGAGATGGAGGAAGAGGATGTGGAAGCAGGACGGGAGAGTGAAGGAGGGGAGGAACAGGCGCTAGCCGGGGGCACCAACCTGTCTCCCAAGCCCAGAGTTCCAAGGAGGAACCCGCAGATGAAATCAACGTCCCCTCAAGAAACTGTCCTATGAGTCACGAGCAGTGGAATCAGAAGAGGATCGGCAGAAGATAGAAAGAGGACAGAAGTTGTGGCAGAGGGCCAAAGCAAGAAGAGCAGCGGGACACATATAGCTCAGCATAGCAAGTGCACCCACCTTAATAGGGGGCACCCATACACATTTTCATCACACATCACTACTCACTACACTGTCATTCACTTTTCACGTGTTTATTTGCAGTTCTCTTTGTTTATGTTTAATACATGATCCTTGTTCTATTTCATTTGTTTTGACGACGGGACGACATCAATTAAAGAAGGGGTGGATGTATGGCAATTGCTTGTCTCGGTCAATAGATGGCACTGTTGTATTACTTCTGCCCACAGGGAGATTGGCGATTGTGGCCATTTGTCCTTACAGGCCACCGTACTTGAACGTAGTTGGCTCTGTGCGCGCCAGTTTCTTTTAATGTTTTTTTGTTACTTGAAAGGTAAGCACACTGTGAATTGCTCTCTCTAGTCAAGTTGAATATTTGGACTAAAAATAGTTGCAACGTTATCCTATATGAAAGGTTTGTGTGTTGAAATGAAGATGAATGGTCCGAAGAAGTTTGGGGATGTATAACCAAAGTTTATATGTTTTTATGCTTATTTCACATGTGAAGGTGGCCAGTTTTAGCTGTATGCACTTTAGCTTCCCGGTTTTGGTTAATGAGTCAGGGGAAAAGACAGCATTTGATTGTAAATGTAATAGAGTTGTTTTATACAACATATGCTGATTTTGTTTGTTTCTTTGAATGTTTTTTTGTTACTTGAAAGGAGTGGAGTTATCAGTGACCTCATCGATTGTGCAATTAAATGGCGCAGTTAGAGCCAAAACCGTGTGTCTGGCTCGTCCCGCTGCATTGCAACAAAACAAAACAAAATCAAAACACAACGCAGAGTCTTCGGGTGCAGAGAGGCGCCATAGACAGTGCACGGGCTGGGTTACATAAACAAGCAAGAACCTCAAGTGATTTTAAGATTATTTACAATGGGAACTGCCATGAGTCGCAATCGCTTCCTGTTCATGTCGTTGTGGTGGGAAGTGAAGCATGCTCTCTTAATACCCTGCTTATTGTCCTTTACAACACTGTTTGTGTTGTTTGTTCCATTGTAATATATAAAAGATGTCTGAAATTCAGTTTGTGTTTATGAAGTTCCACGCAGGTTGAAGGTAGCAGACACGGAATATTTAGAATATTTGTTTTAGCAAGTTTTCAGGGGTCTCATGCATGCAGTCTCTTAGAAATGTTATGAAAGGCATAAAATTTTACATTTTGGTAGTATAATGTTCATTTGCAACTGTCATCATGTGGTTTCTCCATGCTGTTTGATTGCAGCGCCTCTCTGGCATGCAAGGGATTATGGGATATCTCAATAGGGCGAATGGGGTGTCTCCAGAGACACAGCCATATGTACATATTCATATTTTACAATAATTATAATGACTTGACATTTTAATTTTACTGTGCAAGATTTGTGTATTTTATGACAATATAGTGGAAGTTGACTTTCATTTTTAAACTGTCTGTACATACTATTTACCAAAAGACTGAAATAAAGAATGTCTATCTGAATGTGACTATTGAAGTTCAACATCTCAGACAGCCCCAAGGTTCCTAACCTCCTTACTGTATTTTAGTGACAGTGACACTGATTATGAACACGTGTGCTTGTTCCAGTTTGATACTTTTTGGTGACGGGATGAACTGCTGTTCTACTTTACGGGGATAGTTCATGCAAATCCACATGGGCGCTCCCGCATATTAGCGAAAATAAAAACAGTGACAACGCGGCGATACTTTCGTTTCTTCACTAAGCAAATCCAGTTCGGCAACACTGAATACAGAAAACCTTATTTAAGCGGAAACGAAAAACAAGTAGCTCGAACAACGGTCCAGCCTCTGTACTTCACTAAACGAACTAACTACTACACGAACTATTCCAACAAAAACGAAAAATACACAACCACAACGTAAAATAACCCTCAGTTGCACAAATGATATACTCACATATGAAGACAAAATATGGGCGAGATTTAGGCAATGTTTTCAACTGCTGTGCTCAGTAACGTGAAAAAGCAGAAACCCCACATCTCCGCCATTTTTCCCGCGATAGTAGCTCCCCCTAGCACCGACCTTTCCGGTGTAACGACACATTCTGTAACCCGGCGGATTCTGACACCGGAAGAAGAGTTTTGTTTTGTTTTTTACTATTTAAATTGTTTGTAAAGGGTTTAACTCCTTTGAAATGTGGGGCAATGATGAAATTCTATTCTGAATTTTAAAGTAATAAAAAAAGTCTTGTTCAGAAGTGGCTTAAATTCCCTTAGCTTTGCACGAAAATTCAGTAACGTATATCTTATATATTATATTCCAATTCTAAGGTGGAACTATGCTAGTATACTAAGGTATATCTAAATCTTTAAAAAGGAAGCGTAAAATAGAAGAGTAGAAAAGAGTAGAGTAGAGCCACTTAGCTTTGCATGTACTGTTCAAATATAACACTCGTGGCCAAGTTTCGGTTATCACAGCTATCAGACAATGTAATCATTGATTTTATAAGCCAAATAAATAAATAAATTTAATAAAATTGGAAGGCACCATTTTTGGTCAGCTATGAAAAGACCGCAGAGTGTGGAAAAGACATTGTACAGTTAACAGATTCTGGAGGGTCACCCAATTTGTTACAACACCGGCTCAAGCAACACAGCCGCAACCTAACAACCCAACAATGGTCACTTGTCCTTCACAATAAAATTCAACAGGCGTCCAGGTTTTAACCGGTCTGTAATTACTGCTAATTGTTTTCAGTTACTGACTCTACCTGGATTCAGCTGAAGTCATTTCAGAGACAGTGCTGTGTGTGAACTGATTATATTGTGCTTTTAAAATACCACATTTGTCTGTAATACAAATGTGCAGTTGTATTACACATTTGTATTACAAATTACCAATTTGTCTGTAACACCTCCATTTTTTTCCATTCTTAACTGAGGTTGTGTTATATATACTATAACCCTAGTTAAGAAAGAAAAAGAAGATGCAAAGTAGTAAAACATTACCCGAAGACCTAGTAACCTAGCAAAGAGGATACTGTGCTTTAATTGTGAAATCCAAAAATCGTCACCGGAAGTGTACCCTCCCTCTCCCCCACCGCTCTCTCTCTCTCTCTCTCTCTCTCTCTCTCTCTCTCGCTCGCGCGCGCGCGCGCGCGTTTGTGTGTTCATTAAGATTTTCAAAATATAATGTTTCATTGTCGTAGCTGCAGACAGTAAAACCTGTATGTGATACAGTCTTTTTATCTTCAGTGTCTAAAGACTGAATGAATGAATGAATGAATGAATGAAAACTGTTTATTTCGAACATTTGATACAACAACAATTACAAGATAGATTAGTAAAGACAACAACAAAAAAGTTCCTACTGTGTACCCAACATGTCCGAAAAGGGGTAGGGTGAAGCATCAGCTTATTTATCCCTACCCCTTCTTCCCCACAACCAGTAATACCCTTTGCCACATATACACATAGATTCCTACACACCTAAACCGATATCAATATATATATATATATATATCAACATACATACACATACATCAATCAATCAATCAATTTTTTTTATATAGCGCCAAATCACAACAAACAGTTGCCCCAAGGCGCTTTATATTGTAAGGCAAGGCCATACAATAATTATGTAAAACCCCAACGGTCAAAACGACCCCCTGTGAGCAAGCACTTGGCTACAGTGGGAAGGAAAAACTCCCTTTTAACAGGAAGAAACCTCCAGCAGAACCAGGCTCAGGGAGGGGCAGTCTTCTGCTGGGACTGGTTGGGGCTGAGGGAGAGAACCAGGAAAAAGACATGCTGTGGAGGGGAGCAGAGATCGATCACTAATGATTAAATGCAGAGTGGTGCATACAGAGCAAAAAGAGAAAGAAACAGTGCATCATGGGAACCCCCCAGCAGTCTACGTCTATAGCAGCATAACTAAGGGATGGTTCAGGGTCACCTGATCCAGCCCTAACTATAAGCTTTAGCAAAAAGGAAAGTTTTAAGCCTAATCTTAAAAGTAGAGAGGGTGTCTGTCTCCCTGATCTGAATTGGGAGCTGGTTCCACAGGAGAGGAGCCTGAAAGCTGAAGGCTCTGCCTCCCATTCTACTCTTACAAACCCTAGGAACTACAAGTAAGCCTGCAGTCTGAGAGCGAAGCGCTCTATTGGGGTGATATGGTACTACGAGGTCCCTAAGATAAGATGGGACCTGATTATTCAAAACCTTATAAGTAAGAAGAAGAATTTTAAATTCTATTCTAGAATTAACAGGAAGCCAATGAAGAGAGGCCAATATAGGTGAGATATGCTCTCTCCTTCTAGTCCCCGTCAGTACTCTAGCTGCAGCATTTTGAATTAACTGAAGGCTTTTTAGGGAACTTTTAGGACAACCTGATAATAATGAATTACAATAGTCCAGCCTAGAGGAAATAAATGCATGAATTAGTTTTTCAGCATCACTCTGAGACAAGACCTTTCTGATTTTAGAGATATTGCGTAAATGCAAAAAAGCAGTCCTACATATTTGTTTAATATGCGCTTTGAATGACATATCCTGATCAAAAATGACTCCAAGATTTCTCACAGTATTACTAGAGGTCAGGGTAATGCCATCCAGAGTAAGGATCTGGTTAGACACCATGTTTCTAAGATTTGTGGGGCCAAGTACAATAACTTCAGTTTTATCTGAGTTTAAAAGCAGGAAATTAGAGGTCATCCATGTCTTTATGTCTGTAAGACAATCCTGCAGTTTAGCTAATTGGTGTGTGTCCTCTGGCTTCATGGATAGATAAAGCTGGGTATCATCTGCGTAACAATGAAAATTTAAGCAATACCGTCTAATAATATTGCCTAAGGGAAGCATATATAAAGTGAATAAAATTGGTCCTAGCACAGAACCTTGTGGAACTCCATAATTAACTTTAGTCTGTGAAGAAGATTCCCCATTTACATGAACAAATTGTAATCTATTAGACAAATATGATATATACACATATACACACATATATACACAAACATAAATATACACCTACACATACCTACTTACATACAAAATACTATATATTTACAAGCCGAAGCAAAAAACAAAAACACCCTAACCCTCATTGCCTTTCCTCCTCCCTATACCTAGAAAAAAACATATTTTTGTACCGCTGTTTGAACTGGTTCATGCTTGGACATTGCTTGAGCCCCACTCCCAATCTGTTCCACATCCTCACCCCACAGACAGAAATACAGAAACCTTTTAATGTTGTTCGTGCCCACTGATGCTTTAAATTAAATTTCCCCCTCAGACTGCAATCCCCTGATCTGTTAAAAAACATATTTTTAATATTTGCTGGAAGTAAATTGTTTATTGCTTTATACACGATTTGTACTGTTTGAAAATGAACCAAGTCTGTGAATTTTAAGAATTTGGATTGTAAAAATAGTGGATTTGTATGATCTCTATAGCCAGTATTATGAATAATTCTTATAGCTCTTTTCTGCATTACTGATAGTGATTGTGTTGTACCTTTATAAGTATTACCCCATACCTCTGCACAGTACTGTAAATATGGTAAAACCAGTGAGCAGTAAAGAATGCGGAGTGAGTTGTGGTCCAGAATATGTTTTGCTTTGTTTAGAACTGAAATGCTTCTTGACAGTTTACTTTGTATATGTTTTATATGAGTCTTCCAGTTTATCTTATCATCTATTATCACCCCCAGAAACTTATTTTCATGTACCCTTTCAATATCTACCCCCTCGACTTGTAACTGAACCTGTATGTCTGTATTACAATAGCCAAATAACATGTATTTTGTTTTACTTAAGTTTAATGATAATTTGTTTCTGTCAAACCATATTTTCAATTTTCCCATTTCTATACTGATCCTCCTCAGTAACTCCTGCAAATCCCCCCCTGAACAAAAAATGCTTGTGTCATCTGCAAATAATACTAATTTTAATATTTTGGAAACATTGATAATATCATTTATATAAATTAGAAACAGTTTTGGACCCAATACTGACCCCTGTGGGACGCCACAAGCATTGTCCAAGCATGATGATGTATATTCCCCCAACTTCACAAACTGTTTTCTGTTACTTAAGTAGCTTCTCACCCAGTGCAACACCAACCCCCTAATCCCATACTGTTCAAGTTTACTGATTAATATGTCATGATTGATTGTATCAAAAGCCTTTTTAAGGTCTATAAATATTCCAACTGAATGTAATTTGTGGTCTATGGCGTTTGTAATCTCCTCAACTGATTCTATTAATGCAAGTGATGTTGAACTATGTGCTCTGAATCCATATTGACTATCAGTAAGTAATATATGTTTATTTATGAATTTGTCTAATCTATTATTGAATAACTTTTCTAATAATTTGGAAAATTGTGGAAGCAAAGAAACAGGTCTATAATTTGTGAAGTGGTGTCTATCCCCAGTGTTATACAGCGGCACAACCTTAGCTATTTTCATTTGATTGGGAAATTTACCGGTTTGAAATGATAAGTTACAGATGTATGTTAATGGTTCTACAATCCATTCAGTGACCTGTTTTACCACCACCATATCAATTTCATTTAAATCGGTAGATGTTTTATATTTACAATTATTCACAATGTCTATAATTTCTTTTCCATCCACTGCTGTGAGGAACATTGAACAGGGATTTCTTTCTATGAGATTATTATCCCAATCCCCAGGTTGGGAATTGGGAATTTTTTCTGCCAAGCTTGGTCCAATATTTACAAAAAAATTATTAAAACCGTTGACTACCTCATCCTTATTTTCCTTCTTGACATTATTATCAATGAAATACTGAGGGTAACTCTGTTTTTTATTACCATTTTTGATAATGCTATTTAATATATCCCATATTCCTTTAATATTGTTTTTGTTATTATATAATATGTTACTATAATATTCCTTCCTACATACCCGTATAATATTAGTTAATCTATTTTTGTATTTCTTATATCTATTTTCTGCCTCTTTTAGTCTTTAGTCTAAGACAAAAATATTTATAAGTTGAAACTAAATAAGATGAATGAAAAATAGAAAACTTTGACTAAATGAATAATTATATTGTGATTGGTCCGATTTGGGGGGGTTCTTCAAAATATATGTATTTTGTATATTCTAAAAATCTGTTGTTGTTGTTTTTTTTTTTGTTTTGTTTTGTTTTTTTTGTTGTTGTTGTTGTTGTTCACAACAGAAACAGAATAAGCAAGACTTAAAATAAATCAAAAACGGATGGAAAGAACATTGTGAAAATGAAGCATTTGGTAATTAATGAATTTTTCATATTTCTTCTGCTTTTGTTGTCTCTTTTTCGTTTCACTTCGACATTGTATTGTATTGACCTATTTGGTGTAAACACACACACACAAAAACTTCCACTGTAAAGAGACTCTGTTATTGTTTCCCAGTAGACCGCTCTGATTGCTCAAACCATTAATATCGTTACAGTAACAATTTTTCAGCCAGTTGCAATAATACTACACATTCTGTGCAATAATACTTGTACACTCGTGTACAACATCACTTGAATACTCAATGTTACGAGGCATTCTTTCTATTCTACTGTATATATTGTTATTCCACAACATGACTTCTGTATTTTGGTAATTATTTTTGTTTTACCTTATTTTTGCATACTTGCACTGTTGTCCCGTGACTGTCCCTGTGCTGCTGTAACATAGTAAATTTCCCCCAGTGGGACTATTAAATGGTAAATGGTAAATGGACTGCATTTATATAGTGCTTTTCCATCTGCATCAGACGCTCAAAGCACTTTACAATTATGCCTCACATTCACCCCGATGTCAGGGTGCTGCCATACAAGGTGCTCACTACACACCGGAAGCAATAAATGATTATCTTATCTTATTCTAGGCACCATATGTGCATGGATGACTTAAGGAAGTTTGGTTCTTGCACGATTAATGACAATTATTATTATTTTGCACTGTTAATAGTAGTTTTACTATCTAGTGATTGTTGCTATAAATAGTATGCATTTCTTAATAGACAATGTCGTATTGCTGGTTTGGAGACTTGGGTGTCTGTCACTTTAAGACTTGTTGGGCTTGTTGGGGGGAAGGGAAGAAGGTGATGGAGGTGGGGGTCTGATGGTTTTTCTAACCATGTTGTGTAGAATTAGAATTTTTGAAAATTTGAGTCATATGTAAATGGAGTTCAACGAATTTCAAGTAGAAGATACATATATATAATATATATATATATATATATATATATATATATATATATATATATATATATATATATATATATATATATATATATATATATATATACACACACACACACACACACACACAATCCTGGAACACTTGTCAGACATGATTCCAGTCCCCCCCCCCCCCCCCTTTTTTTGTTTGTTTGTTTGTTTTGTTTTTTTTAAATATCCTACAGTTATCTTGTCTTGAAAACAAACTTGAAGACCCCAACATTAAAGGTGTCTGGCACGGCCTACAGGCAATCACTACAAGACCAAACAGCATATTATTGACTGTGACCTGTTAGATTCTTTTATCACGGTGAGGTCTCCAAAAAGAATTGGACAGGAAACAGACTTCAAAGTTTAGATGTTGTATTGTAAAGAGTTCTTACACCGATACAGAATTATCTCAATGCTGAGATCTTGAACCGGTCGCATGCAAACACCAGGAACAAAGAACCTAAACTTTCTTTGTAACTTTGATTTTATCCATTAAACATATATTAAAAGATCAGATGATTTTAGCAATTAGACAGCTGTAAAAGAATCTGATAGTTTTACCAAATACAAGGACATTTTGTGCGTCAGCCATTTTGTGTTATGCATAATGGAACACTCCTTGCCAGAGCAGCTTAATGACTTTTTCTGCTGGTTTGAGAACAATGGTCCCCAGACACGTGTTTTCCCTCACCCGCTGGGGGAGGGGCGCTCTCCCCTTTCCATCATGGAGCACAATGTCCATAGACTGCTACGGCATCAGAACACCAACAAAGCAGCTGGGCCGGATGGTGTGATTCCAGTTACACTAAAGAACCGTGCAAACGAGCTTGCTCCTATCCTCACCTATATTCTGAAGGGTATATTACTTATATGCGCATAGTAATGGACATTTATCAGTGCTTATTAATCATGTAATCAATAGGTAAAGTTGAACTAAAGTTAATTACATGATATCTATATGTTCAAATACTTTTGAATTGTATGTCTGTATACTTTTGATCTGTGTATTGTGTATGCCAAATTGAAGGTACGTTATGTTTATGATTATATTTGCTTCTGCTAAAACTATTGGTTTATTTTCTTAATATGCTGTTTTAAAATAGGGGTGGTGGCCACATGGTTAGTGCACTTGGTTTCGGTGCGGCAGATTCCCGGTTCAAATCCCACCCCTGCCACATTTCTCCATGTAATGTGGAGTTGTGTCAGGAAGGGTATCCGACGTAAAACTTGTGCCAATTCAACATGCAGATCCACCTCCAATTTGCTGTGGCGACCCTGAGTACAAACAAGGGAGCAGCTGAAGGGACTTACTATTGTTATGTGTCGACGCGGGTTGAGGAGCGGACCTGCGTCTGACGGAACCCAGCACCAAAACAACCAGAAAGCGGTTCCAATAACAAAACAATTTATTTTCCCCCTTCTGTGCAATACAAAGTGTACAAAAGTAAATGCGTCTGTCTGGCGGAGTGAAGGACGGCGCGCTCTCCAGCGCCCAAAAGGATCGAAGCCCGGCGCTTCTGGACCCACGTTCACCGCCAAACACCCCCCAGGTGGACACGACAAACCAACTCTGTGAAGGATAGAAAAGGTGAGGTAAGTCAGCAGCTACAACTAATATCCTTCAAAGGCACATGCTATCAGCAACACATTCAGGTCTGAATTTAAACTTTATGTAAATGAGCAGCTTCTCACAACAGGTGGAGGATCATCTGTCCGCACGCCACGGCAGTGAGAAGCAAGCTGCACAACTCATCAATATTCACATATACTGCGTAACAAAATGCCAAATTACTGTTAACAGTTATTCAGACAATCAAATCACATCTGATGTGTGCTGACAGCATGTGTCCCTCACCCGTCCTCCTTCACAGGCACGATGTGTCAAACCCAGGCGCGGTCCTCAGCGTCTCACAAACGAACATCACAAGGTCGAGTTCCCGGCAATTCTGCTCGAATCACACATGGCTTAAATGCAGAACGCCATCTCATTATCTGCTTCAGCTGAAAGTCTTTAAAGTTGCACGTGAGCACCATCCACAGGTGCTGCACATCACGTTGATGAGGGTGAAGGACTCTTCTGCCAGCACCTCCTCCACAGACAATAAATCAGTTTGCATACCACCTGGAGAGCAAAGAAAAGAAAAGAACACCCAAATGTCCAGCCAAACCCCCCAACACACAACAACTATTATGTTTTACTCATATAATCATTTTCAAAGTGTTGTAAACTTGATGTGTCCTTTTGCTAAGGCCCAGTAAGATACGTTGAGAAACATCCATATGTTGCAAACAGCATATGGAGTAGGGTGACAGTTCCAGACTTCTGTTAGCAAGATGAGGAGATTAAAGTTGTTACTCGGGTATGATTAGACTTGTTTTTCAGAATGTTGTGCAACCCTGAGATGTGCAAATATTTCTGTGGCATAACTGCGGTGATAAGACTTGCTGACAGTCCTTCAGTTAGCAGTTTTTTGCCCAAACAATTTCTTTTTTTAATTTTGTAATTCACTTTTTATTACTTTATGAACACTGAAACAGTGAAACAACACAACCAACACATACATGAGTTGGGACAAGAACAAGCCCACTACAACTACAACAAATTGTTAACAAGAAAGAAAGGAAGAGAAAGAAAAAAGGAGTGGAGGGGGTGGGTGGGTGGTTTGGAGAGATATATACACCACGAGTGCCGGGTTGATGTTTTCCAGCTCCTCTGCTCTGCTCCCACAGTCACCACCACCCTCCACTTCACAGCCAAGACCTTTTACAGTCTGCTATATTTCACACATCACCCATCTTGTAAGTGATTCAAGTAGGGGCCCCATAATTTCAAAAACACCTCCTCTTGATCATTCAACCTAAAAGTCAACCATTCATAGTTGATCATTTTAGTCATTTCCTATAACCATTCATTGATTGGAATAACATTTTTTGATTTCCAGCGTGTGAGAAGGATCCTGCACCCCATCGTGAGGGCCAACTTACACCATAGGGTCTCCTGACAGGATAACCTCATTTCACTTGTTATCAAACCCAGAATACACAAGGCGGGGCTCTGAGATATATCTATCTCAAGAACTTTGCTGATAAATAATAATATCTTTTTCCAAAGGTTATGTGTCATTTCACACTCATACAGCATGTGCACAAGTGTTCCCTCACACCTCCCACATCTCCAGCATAACTCAGAATCACAGAGCTTTTGCCTTGCCATCTTACTGGGGGTCCAATACATTCTGTGTATGATTTTGTACATAATTAAGCGAATCCGTGTCTCTCTTGGAAGGACAAGACCTAGTAATTTCTTTCCACTTCTCCATAGTGATCTCGCACCCTAGATCTACCTCCTATGCTCTCTTAAGAGCCTCAAGTTTAGGTGGGTGAGATTTTCTCATAAAACTATAATATTTAGATGTCCCACCTTCAGCCCCCCGATTATCCTGCATTAGTTTTTGTAACTCGGATTGAGTAAATAGGGGAAGTTTTTGTTGTAATATACAGCTTCGTAACTGTAAATATTTCCAAAAGTCCTGTTCAGGGAGTTTGTATTTACTTGTCAATTTTTGAAAGGACTTAAGTTGTCACCTTCAAAAGCATCTCCAACATAAATAATCCCTGCTACAACCCATGATTTCCAATACAGAGTTTTCCCCCACTTTCAACTGTTTATTATGACACACAGGTGATTGTTTAGTAAAGAAAGGGTCAAGGCCAATAATATCATGTGATCTTTGCCAGGTTTCCTTGGCAAATGACAGAAATGGATTACTAGACAGAATTTCACCCCCAGTTTGAGACATAAAAGTCTGCAATGGAATAGGCTCTGTAAGTTCCTTTTCAATCAGAACCCAGCCCGGAACTTGGGCCTCTGTGATATCTATTTTAGCCAGTTGATTGAAAGAAAAGGCACAGTGATACCAATCTATTCTTGGTAGGTTAAGGCCTCCATCTTTGATTGCAGCACTCATCTTATGCCCCCCCGCCCCAACCATAAAAAATCTGCTGCTACATTGAATTTTTTAAGTAAAGTGGATGGGAGACTTATCGGTAGTATAGGTGAAAAATATAGTTAATTTGTGGGATAATCATTATTTTCAGGACATTTATTCTACCCAACAGAGATAATCCTAATTTAGCACAATTTTGTAAAGTGTTGTCAATTTTCAGCAGGGGGAAAAATACATTTTCTGTCATAATGTCTTTTAAACCTTGTGTAAGTTTTATCCCCAAGTACACCAAACCTGAAGGGAGCCAACTGAACTGCCAATTTTGTCTAATACTTGGTGGGCATAGTCTAGACAGTGGCATTGCCTCTGATTTTCCCCAGTTTAGTTTATAGCCTGAAATAAGAGAGAAAGCATCAATTATAGACAAAATTTGGAGGAACAACTTGTTGGGTATTTTCTCCTCCAAACATTCTTAAAACCTTTAGCAAGACAAACAGAGTCAAGAACACCAGTGAGACAGAATATCAATTGAAGCTCGCGAGGAGTGCAGACAGTCCGTACACGTAGTACCACTGAGAGCACTGAGGACTGCTGCGCATGCTCACTCTTTTTATTAGGAGAAGCCCTACCCACATTGTGAAACTTGTCCTAAAGGTGGGGGGAACATCGCATGACAAGTTTCCTCCCGTAATACAAAACATCTCATGGCACGTATGCCAATGGTTGCAGCTGTGTGGAGAAACGGTTCCTTTTGTTTAATTTTATCATTGAAGGTCAGCACATCCCGTTCTTGCAGGCTCCTCTGTTTGCACTTATCATCTGTTCTGCAAAAGCTTGGAGTGTCCTGTGTTGTACAGCATTTGTACAGCATAAGGTCAAAATAACCTCCAGCTCTTCACTCCCAGTCGTTAGTGGCTACAAAAACAAAGTTGTGCTATCAGTGTAATAATAACAAGTACATTCTCAGGGTTACGTTAAGACAGGTGCAAAACAGCTCAATAACATTTCATCAGAACAAAGACAAAGGAACAAATGTTTAACAGTGATAAAAATATATACAAAATCTTTAACACAACTGTCTCTGGATTTGAGGTCATCTTTCCAGCTAAAATACCCTTAATAGCTGAATTATTCCTGTTGGCCGCTGCTATGGGTTCCAATGCAAATGCAAAAAGCAGAGGGCTCAGGAGACAGCCCTGTCTTGTACCCAGGTATAAGGGGAAACAGGAGGACAAGTTCCCATTTGTCAACACCGAGGCCTTGGGATTGTGATATAGAAGTCTAACCAAATTTATAAAGGAGGGGCCTAAGCCAAGCCTGTTTAGTGTTCTGAACAAGTAACTCTATCAAAATCTTTCTCAGCATCTAAAGAGAAAGCAACTATCGGTTCAGTGTGATTTCTCGCCTGCCAGATTAAATGTAGTAGTCTACGTACATTATCTGCTGAAGACCTACCTGAACCAGATAAATTAGGTTTGATGCACCTCCACTTGGGACAAAAACCTATCTATTTCCTCTTGCTCTATCCGACCCTGTCAAGTGTACAAGTTTTGATAAAAAATCTTAAATAATTCTGTTGTGTGGGCCGCTGAAGAGGAGGTACTGCTGGCCCACCACCACCAGAGGGCGCCGCCGCCCCACAGGAGCAGCCTCGGTAACAGCTGTCACCCATCACCTGAGACAGCTGACGGCAATTATCACTGGGGTATATCAGCAGGACGGCATCTCCACCTCATCGCCGAGATATCGTTCTACCTGGAAGGTAATAATCTCAGCTGACTGCTTGACAGTAACCTTTGTGATTTTTGTGAGTGATTGCAGACTTTTTTCTCCAACGAGAGGTGGAGGTAGCTTCCCTGCCGTACAGGTTGCTGGGTGCAAACGCGCCCACGTTAATTGTGTTCTTGTTCCTCGCCAGCAGTACCAGGTCCGACACGCGGAGGCAGTGGCCACCTGGGAGTTCGGAACTTGGCGGCTCCAGTATTCCCGGGGTCCTGTGGCGGAGGAAACCGTGTGGTTCCGGTTCTACTTTGGAGAGGCGTCTCCTATCTTCGAGCCTGCCCACACGACACCTTTGTGAATTGACCTTTGTCCATTGTTGTAATTTGTTGTGTTTGTTGTGCACGTTCGCAACAGTAAAGTGTTGTTATTTGACCTATTCCATTGTCCGTTCATTTGCGCCCCCTGTTGTGGGTCCGTGTTCCTACACTTTCCCAACAGGATATCTCGGCCAGCGTCATGGATCCCGAGGGGCGTCAACCGGCTGTTGAACGGCCAATGGAAGAACAAGGCGCACAGGCGTCCGCAGGAGGGGTAATCGGTGAGTTGCAGCGGATCCTCACCGCTTTCATGACTCGGTTAGACTTGATGGCCGAGCAGAACGCCCTCCTGAACCGCAGGGTGGAGGCTCTCGCCGCGCAGGTGGAAGCGCGCCCTCCGGGCGCCGCTGCGGCTCTCCCTCCCGTAGACCCTGTGCGTGACAGCGACGTTCCACTGGTTGTCCAACGACCCCCCCCACCATCCCCTGAAGCATACATAAGCCCCCCAGAGCCGTACGGAGGCTGTGTGGAGACGTGCGCGGATTTCCTTATGCAGTGTTCGCTCGTCTTCGCACAGCGTCCCGTCATGTACGCGACCGACGCTAGCAAAGTAGCTTATGTGATAAATCTGCTTCGTGGTGAGGCACGCGCTTGGGCTACAGCGCTCTGGGAGCAAAGTTCACGGCTCCTTCTGACATATGATGGGTTTGTGAGGGAGCTCAGAACAGTGTTCGATCACCCTAATAGAGGAGAGACCGCTTCAGCCGTGCTGCTGTCAATGAAACAGGGGCGCCGGAGCGCAGCTGCCTATGCAGTCGACTTCCGCATCGCGGCTGCGAGGTCCGGCTGGAATAGCACTGCCCTCCGCGCCGCCTTCGTAAACGGACTGTCATTGGTCCTCAAGGAGCACCTGGTGGCTAAGGACGAACCGCGGGGTTTGGATGGGCTTATCGATCTTGTCATACGATTAGACAATCGGTTAAATGAGCGCCGTCGGGAACGAGACGAAGGGCGTGGCCAGGCACGCATCGTCCCTCTCCCTTCCGGTTCCGACCGCGTTCCGCCCTCCCCACGCTCCACGGCCCCTGCGCTCCGTGCGATCACAGCTCCCCCTGCTGACGAAGCTATGGACACGAGTAGGGCAACATTTAGGGCACCGGTCACACAAAGGAGGCTGGCCCGCGGAGCGTGTTTTGTTTGTGGCTCGATTGAGCATCAGGTACGAGACTGCCCCGAACGGTTAAACACCAACGCCCGCCCCTAGACACTGGGCTAGGGGGGGGCCGAGACGTTCACGTGGGACACACCCACATCGCCACACGACTCCCAGTTACAATCCTTTATGAGGATTTAACCCTGAAGGCCCCAGCACTGGTGGACACGGGCTCAGAAGGGAATTTGCTTGATAGCAAATGGGCCAGGGAGATAGGGTTCCCTCTGGTGGTGCTTACCTCGCCTGTGCAGGTACGGGCACTAGATGGCTCCCTACTCCCTCCAATCACCCACAAGACACCACCAGTAACTCTGGTGGTGTCGGGGAATCACCGGGAGGAGATCAAGTTTTTTGTAACTCCGGCCACCTCCCGTGTGATTTTAGGTTTTCCCTGGATGTTGAAGCACAATCCCCGGATCGATTGGCCATCCGGGGTAGTGGTCCAGTGGAGCGAGACCTGCCATCGGGTATGTTTAGGTTCCTCGGTTCCTCCCGGTTCCCAGGCCAGGGAGGAGGTCAGAGCCCCGCCCAATCTAGGGACGGTGCCGGTGCAGTACCATGACCTTGCGGAGGTGTTCAGCAAGGATCTGGCACTCACCCTTCCCCCGCACCGCCCGTATGATTGTGCCATTGATTTGGTTCCAGGCGTTGAGTTCCCGTCCAGCAGGCTGTACAACCTCTCACGACCTGAACGCGAATCAATGGAGACCTACATCCGGGACTCTTTGGCTGCCGGGTTGATCCGGAATTCCACCTCCCCGATGGGTGCGGGTTTCTTTTTTGTGGGGAAAAAGGATGGCGGATTACGTCCATGCATTGATTACAGGGGGCTGAACGAAATCACGGTTCGTAACCGATACCCCTTACCCTTGTTGGATTCGGTGTTCACGCCCCTGCATGGAGCCAAGATATTCACCAAGCTTGATCTTAGGAATGCGTATCACCTGGTTCGGATCCGGAAGGGAGACGAGTGGAAGACGGCATTTAACACCCCGTTAGGTCATTTTGAGTACCTGGTCATGCCGTTCGGTCTTACAAATGCTCCCGCGACGTTCCAAGCATTGGTTAATGATGTCTTGCGGGACTTCCTGCACCGATTCGTCTTCGTATATTTAGACGACATACTCATCTTTTCTCCGGATCCTGAGACCCATGTCCGACATGTACGTCAGGTCCTGCAGCGGTTATTGGAGAACCGGCTGTTTGTTAAGGGCGAGAAGTGTGAGTTTCACCGCACTTCTTTGTCCTTCCTGGGGTTCATCATCTCCCCCAACTCCGTCGCTCCTGATCCGGCCAAGGTTGCAGCGGTGAGAGACTGGCCCCAACCCACAAGCCGTAGGAAGCTGCAACAGTTCCTCGGCTTTGCGAATTTCTACAGGAGGTTCATTAAGGGCTACAGCCAGGTTGCTAGCCCCCTGACAGCCCTGACCTCACCAAAAGTCCCCTTCACCTGGTCGGATCGTTGCGATGCCGCGTTCAAGGAGTTGAAACGGCGCTTCTCGTCTGCACCCGTTCTGGTGCAGCCCGATCCTAGTCGCCAGTTAGTGGTTGAAGTGGATGCCTCGGACTCAGGGATAGGAGCTGTGCTGTCCCAGAGTGGGAAGACCGATAAGGTCCTTCATCCGTGTGCCTATTTTTCCCGCAGGTTGACCCCGGCTGAACGGAACTATGACGTCGGCAACCGAGAACTCCTTGCGGTGAAAGAGGCTCTTGAAGAGTGGAGACACCTGTTGGAGGGAACGTCCGTGCCATTCACGGTTTTCACTGACCACCGGAACCTGGAATATATCAGGACCGCCAAGCGGCTGAATCCCAGGCAAGCCCGCTGGTCACTGTTCTTCGGCCGTTTTGACTTCCGCATCACCTACCGGCCCGGGACCAAGAACCAGAAGTCGGATGCCTTGTCCCGGGTACACGAAGACAGGTCAAAGCGGAGTTGTCGGATCCACCGGAACCCATCATCCCGGAGTCCACTATCGTGGCCACCCTCACCTGGGACGTAGAGAGAACCGTCCGGGAGGCCCTGGCACGAAGCCCGGACCCCGGGACTGGACCAAAGAACAGACTTTACGTCCCACCAGAGGCAAGGGCTGCAGTCCTGGACTTCTGTCACGGCTCTAAGCTCTCCTGTCACCCAGGGGTGCGAAGAACCGTGGCAGTTGTCCGGCAGCGCTTCTGGTGGGCGTCCCTGGAGGCCGACGTCCGGGACTATATCCAGGCCTGTACCACCTGTGCCAGGGGCAAGGCCGACCATCGCAAGGCTCCGGGACTGCTACAGCCGCTGCCCGTGCCTCATCGCCCCTGGTCCCACATCGGCCTGGATTTTGTCACGGGCCTCCCGCCGTCCCAGGGACACACCGTGATCCTCACGATAGTGGACCGATTCTCCAAGGCGGCCCACTTCGTGGCCCTCCCGAAGCTCCCTACGGCCCAGGAGACGGCGGACCTCCTGGTCCACCACGTCGTCCGCCTGCATGGGATACCATCAGACATCGTCTCCGATCGCGGTCCCCAGTTCTCCTCGCATGTCTGGAGGAGCTTTTGCCGGGAACTGGGGGCCACGGTCAGTCTCTCGTCCGGGTATCACCCCCAGACCAACGGGCAAGCAGAGCGGGCCAATCAAGAAATGGAGCAAACACTGCGTTGTGTGACAGCCGCGCACCCGGCGGCCTGGAGTACTCATCTGGCCTGGATCGAGTACGCCCACAACAGTCAAGTGTCATCAGCCACCGGCCTCTCCCCCTTTGAGGTGTGTTTGGGGTATCAGCCCCCGTTGTTCCCGGTGGTTGAGGGGGAGGTCGGTGTGCCCTCGGTCCAGGCCCACCTGCGGAAGTGCCGTCGGGTGTGGCGCGCCGCCCGTTCTGCTTTGTTGAAGGCCCGGATGAGGGCGAAGACCCATGCAGACCGGCGGCGGACCCCGGCCCCTACGTATCGCCCCGGGCAGGAAGTGTGGTTGTCCACAAAGGACATCCCACTACAAGTGGCCTCCCCTAAACTACAGGACAGGTACATAGGACCGTTTAAAATCCTTAAGGTCATCAATCCCGTCGCAGTGAGGCTTCAGCTTCCAGCCTCACTGCGGATCCATCCTGTGTTTCATGTGTCGAAGCTCAAGCCCCATCACACCTCGCCCCTCTGTACACCCGGTCCGGCACCACCTCCTGCCCGGATCATCGATGGCGAGCCGGCTTGGACAGTGCGCCGGTTGTTGGACGTCCGTCGGATGGGCCGGGGCTTTCAATATCTGGTGGACTGGGAGGGGTATGGTCCCGAAGAACGCTCCTGGGTGAAGAAGAGCTTCATCCTGGACCCGGCCCTCCTGGCCGACTTCTACCGTCGCCACCCGGACAAGCCCGGTCGGGCGCCAGGAGGCGCCCGTTGAGGGGGGGGTCCTGTTGTGTGGGCCGCTGAAGAGGAGGTACTGCTGGCCCACCACCACCAGAGGGCGCCGCCGCCCCACAGGAGCAGCCTCGGTAACAGCTGTCACCCATCACCTGAGACAGCTGACGGCAATTATCACTGGGGTATATCAGCAGGACGGCATCTCCACCTCATCGCCGAGATATCGTTCTACCTGGAAGGTAATAATCTCAGCTGACTGCTTGACAGTAACCTTTGTGATTTTTGTGAGTGATTGCAGACTTTTTTCTCCAACGAGAGGTGGAGGTAGCTTCCCTGCCGTACAGGTTGCTGGGTGCAAACGCGCCCACGTTAATTGTGTTCTTGTTCCTCGCCAGCAGTACCAGGTCCGACACGCGGAGGCAGTGGCCACCTGGGAGTTCGGAACTTGGCGGCTCCAGTATTCCCGGGGTCCTGTGGCGGAGGAAACCGTGTGGTTCCGGTTCTACTTTGGAGAGGCGTCTCCTATCTTCGAGCCTGCCCACACGACACCTTTGTGAATTGATCTTTGTCCATTGTTGTAATTTGTTGTGTTTGTTGTGCACGTTCGCAACAGTAAAGTGTTGTTATTTGACCTATTCCATTGTCCGTTCATTTGCGCCCCCTGTTGTGGGTCCGTGTTCCTACACTTTCCCAACAAATTCATTAATTTCTCCCCTGCCTGTCACTAATGTCCTATTTTCATTCTCCACAGAAATTATTAAGGTGCGCTTAAGCCGCTGTTTTACTCTTTGGGCTAAAAATCTCCCTGCCGCTTCTCTTTGCTCATAATACTTCTGTCTACATTGGAATAATGAAAAATCAGCCTTTTTCTGCATTATGGAATTTAGTTCCAATTTCAATTTATTCAACTGGGTAAAAACTACTGGATCTAGTAGGGATGCATACATTTTTTTCGAGATCCTTAATTTCTTTCTCCAGTTCAAATAATCGGATAGTAGATTGTTTTTTTCAAATAAGAACTGTGTTGTATTAAGTGACCACCAAGCAGGCTTTAAATGTCAAGTCCGAGATTGGAAGCTGATCCTTTGTTAAATTCCCAGTATTCAAGAAATTCCTTTTTGATGAAACTGCACGATTATTCATTTTTGAGCAAAGAGGAATTGAGTCTCCAACAGCCTCGAGGGGTTTCGGATTCTGTTTTAAAACCCAACACCACCTCAACCGGTGCATGGTCCGAAAGCACAACATTTCCAATTGAAGTAGTGACAGCTGCACTACGAGGGTAGGCTGAAAAGTTCTAAGGCTCCCCATGAAGGAGTAATGCATTAACTGCATTATAGTGAGCCTTAGAACTTTTCAGCCTACCCTCGTAACTAATTGTTTTGATAATAGGAAATAATCTATTCTTGAATATGAAGAGTGTGGGTTTGAATAAAAGGTATACTCCCTTTCACAGGGGTGTAGAATTCTCGAGACATTGACTAAACCCAGCTCATCTTCCAAAACATCTATGGCTAGTTGTGATTTATGTACTAATCCCACCTTAGTGACTTTTGATTTATCTTGGGCTTGGTTTCTTATCTGATCAAAATCCCCCCCAATAATTATGTAAATATCCCCCAATTGTTTCACCACATTGCAAATAATAGCAAAAAAATCAGGAGAGTCTGTGTTTGGTGCATATATATTAAGGAGACAGCATCTGCTACCAAACATATCTGCACTTACTGCCACCCACCTGCCTTCTTTGTCCGAGAGTTTGTGAATAGTGATATTTACATTTTTACGTAATAGGATACAGACACTCCTTTGGCTAGATGAGTAGGTACTATAAAATACTTTACCGACCCAATCTCTCTACAATTTTGTTAACTCCTCATTATCTAGGTCAGGTCAGGTCAGGTTCCTTTATTTGTACCCGTAGGTAAATTAGGTTTTCAGTTCAGAAGAGAGGGGCATCCCCAAACCATGCACTCATACATACAATACAACATGAATAAACAAACAGTAAAAACAAACCAGGACTTAAAGTGTTCAGAGTCAATTGTTCTTAGTGGCGCTGATTTTTGTTTAGCACAGATATTGCTGCAGGAACAAAACTGTTTTTAAATCTCTTTGTTTTACATTTTGGAACAGAAAATCTCTGAGCAGACGGTAGGAGCACAAACAGAGAGTTGTTTAGAGAGTTCTTGTTCATCATAGATAAAGACCCAAACCAAGCCACTAAAGAAAATGATAAAATGGACTCAATAAAAGCACGAAAGAACAAGGATATAAGAGTTCGATCAACATTAAAAACAGCCAGTTTCCTGAGACAGTACAAGCGCTGCTGTCCTTTCTTGAAGACTTCCTCGCAGTTGGCTACAAAGGTCAGTCCAGAGTCAATTACAGTTCCCAGGTATTTGTATGTGGTGACCTGCCCCACAGTCTCACCTTTGATTGAGGTGGTCATGCTATGAGTTTGACCACTCTTCCTAAAGTCCATGACCATGTCCTTGGTTTTGGACACATTTAATATGAGGTGAGAGGCCTCACACCACTCAACAAAGTCATTGACAATCGGCCCATGGCCACTTTCCCCATCCTTCAGCAAGCTCACAATGACAGTCATCTGCATATTTTAAAATGAATCTGTTCTCATACTTGCTTTGACACGTTTGTATACAAAATATACAACAGTGGTGAAAGAACACACCCTTGTGGTGAACCAGTGGAAGTGCAAACAGGATCAGATAAAACACCATTAACTCTCACTCTCTGTGTCCTGTCAGAAATAAAGTTCAGAATCCACCCCACTACACCATCTAGATGAGTTTCCTGTAAGAAACAGACATATACCTTCTTTTGTTTAAGATACTGGAGAAGTTTCTTCCTTTTGATAGCAAGACTGGCCCCCTTAACGTTCCAAGAAAGGAACTTAAGTGTATTTACCATCCTAATATAACAACAGTACTATTTTACTCTCAGTCATCATATTTAACTCTGAAAAACCTATCCATGCAGGTGGAATCATGTGAAAACAACTTGGTGTTAATATCTCCTTGTGACTGTAGTGTACATATAGAAGAAAAGAAAAAGGCCAAAAACAGAGGAAAAAAACGCCCCCCCCCCCCCCCCAAAAAAAACCCTAACACATATATGAGAACCATGGAGAAACAGGATAGCTCCTTTATCCCCAGAAACAAAATCGCAAAATAGTACGTCCGTGAAAGTCTTGAAGTCCCGACCCGGCACTGCAACCAACCAAACAACACCCCCCGCCCCTGCCTCCCCAATATATTCATATCATCATTTACAGCACCAGGGGAAAGATAACTTTGTACAAATAGCCAGACATTAAAAAAAGAAATTAAGCCCCACTAAAATAAAATAAAATAAAAAAACAAACAACAACAAAAAAAAAACAAAGAAAACACCAGTCGCTTCTTATAATTCACACGACAATCGACACACGCAAGTCAACAGACAGACCATAAATTCTGTGAATGGGACCTCATTAATATTTCCAGTCCAGAAGAGGCAAAGGATTACGAATGTAAAATACACTGAAAAAAGAGAATGTTTGAACCAACTTAAAAAAGTGTTACAATTTGTAAAAAACCTGAATGAATTAAGTTGTTTGAACTTAAGTTTGTAAGTTAGAGTTGATTTAACTTTCAAACGTAAGTTCAAACAACTTGTAACACTTTTGTTGTGGGCTGGGGTGTTTGGCTGGCTTTGTTTTTGTTTTCTGTTTCTCCCACCAGGTGGTATGCATTCAGGACTGAGTGGCTGAGTATTAGGACCTCACCCTGAACACCTGAGGCTTGTTTTCACGTGCAGGTCATCAGGACTCACAGCTGTGGTGTATTCTGTCTTGATCAGAGATTGCTGCATTTAAACCTTGAATGCACAGTGTGTGATTGCCAGAGACTCGACCTTGTGAGCAGACGTGTGAGATCGACGTCAGGAGAACAATCTCACCATTACAGACGCAGAGACCGCTCCAGGTTTGACGCCACAGTCTGTGAAGGAGGATTGGGTGAGGTCTCACGCTCTTCAGCACACTTCCTGAGGTAATTTGGTTTTAGTGACTTTTATGAAGTAATGACAGTGGATTTGGTGTCCCTCACACCTTGTTGTATTGAGCTGTCACGTTATGCTAATTGTCTAATCAGCTTCTTCTGCACTGGAGATTTGAACTGAGTTGTTCCGTGCCTGCAGGGTGAGAAGCTGATATATATTTAAGCCAGGAAGTGTTTGCTGATTGTGTGCACCTTTTGAGCTGTGTCTCTCTGGGTGGAGAGTGTTGGACTCACCTCATGTTTTCTTTCTTCACAGACTCGGTTTGTCGCAGCCATCTGGGGGGTGTTGGCGGGGTCCCTGGGTCCGAACTGCTGTGGCTCCAGACCGTTTGCGCTGCTGAGAGCGCGCCGCGTTTTCACCTCACCAGACCGCGGACATTTTTGGTTGTTTATCACTGCACTCATTATGATTATTAAATTCTGTTATCTTTTGAACCGTGCTCTGCTTATTTCGTGCTGGGTCCTGTCAAACGCTGGGTCGGTGCTCCGACCGCGTCCGACACATAACAACTTTTTAAAGTTGGTTCAAACATTCTCTTTTTTTTCAGTGTACCTGTTGCGTGTGGAATGTTATTTTTATCTGTGAAAAAAAATGTGTTGTATGGGCCGCTGAAGAGGAGGTACTGCTGGCCCACCACCACCAGATGGCGCCCTGCTTGAAGTGCCGGCTTCAAGCACGAGAGGGTGTCATAGCAACCGGGAGTGACAGCTGTCACTCGTCATCAACACCAGCTGTCACTCATCCACATCACCACCACCATAAAGGCCGGACTGCAACTCCACCTACCCGCCGAGAAATCAGCTACCAGAAGAGGTAATTCTCTGCTAAACTTAACTCTGACTTATAGTCTGATACCTTTTTGCAGCCATTTTCCTGTAGTGGTGCCTTATCTGTGGGATTGGCGTTTGGTTTGATCAGCGACGGCTTCGCTTCACACCCCAACCAGATAAGTGGTTAGACAGGAGCTGCACGAGTGTGTGATTGGAGGTGGAGGTGCTCCCTCCCAAAAGAACACAGACTGTGGGATTACTGAGTGCGCGAACTCACACTCATCTATACTGTTTCTGTTCTCTGCCAGCAGTACCAGGTCTGACAGCTGGAGACGGTGGCCACCTGGGGATCCAGGACTTGGCGGCTCTGGTGTTCTTCAGATCCGTTGGCGGTGAGGGCCGTGTGGGATCCGGCTCGGTTCTGGATGGACGTCTCCTATCCTCAAGCCTGCCCACACGTCACTCAACATATAATTGTTTGTACTACCAAAACTGTATTTGTCTGTATTCCGTTGTGCAATTCACAACATTAAATTGTTACTGTTTGGCTTATCCATTGCCCGTTCATTCAACGCCCCCTGTTGTGGGTCCATGTTCCTACATCTTCACAACAGGATTTCTCGGCCAGCGTCATGGATCCCGAGGGGCATCAACCATCGCTTGAACAGCCAATGGAAGAGCGAGGTGCACAAGCGTCAGCAGGAGGTGTGTTAGGTGAGCTGCAGCAAGTCTTAACCGCTTTCACTGCTCGGTTGGACTTAGTCACCGAGCAGAGCGTTATTCTCAATCAGAGGATGGAGGCTCTCACCGCCCAGGTGGAAGCGCGTGCTCAGGGCGCTGCTGCAGCACCACCTCCTGCTGACCGAATGCCAGAAACAGACGTTCCACTGGTCGTTCAACGAACCCCCCCACCTTCCCCTGAAGCATACATAAGCCCTCCGGAGCCGTACGGAGGCTGTGTTGAGACGTGCACGGACTTCTTGATGCAGCGCTCGCTCGTCTTTTCACAGCGTCCCGTCATGTACGCGTCAGACGCTAGCTGGGTGGCTTACGTTATAAATTTGCTTCGAGGAGAGGCACGCGCCTGGGCTACAGTGCTCTGGGAGCAGAATTCCCGGCTCCTAACGACATATACTGGGTTTGTGAGGGAGTTCCGACAGGTGTTCGACCACCCTCATAGAGGCGAGACCGCTTCAAGCGTGCTGCTGTCGATAAGACAGGGGTGTCGGAGCGCAGCTAAGTATGCAGTCGACTTCCGCATTGCGGCAGTGCGAGCCGGCTGGAATGCTGTTGCGCTCTGTGCCGCCTTTGTAAACGGACTGTCTCTGGTCCTTAAGGAGCACCTGGTGGCGAAGGACGAGCCGCGGAATTTAGACGGGCTTATCGACCTGGTTAGACAACCTATTAACAGAACACTGACGGGAGCGAGACGAAGGGCGTGGTCAGGCACAAGCCGTCCCTCTTCCTCCCGGGTCCGAAAAGGACCCACAGCCAGGGTACTCCACGTGACGACAGCTCCCCCTGCTGACGTTGCTATGGAAACGAGCAGGGCCAAAAGGCGATCAGATCAGAGACAAAGGAGGCTGGTCCGTGGGGAGTGTTTTCTCTGCAGCTCAACCGAGCACAGACAGAAAAAATGCCCCAAACGGTCAATACAGCAGCACTCGTCCTTAGAGACTGGGCTAAGGGTGGGTCACAATACCCACGCGGGGAGACCCCGAAAATCTGCACGCATCCCAGTCACGATCCTGAGTGGGGATCTAACCCTTCACGCCCCAGCACTGGTGGACACAGGGTCGGAGGGGAATCTGCTGGACAGCAGATGGGCAAGGGAAGTCGGGCTCCCTCTAGTGGCTCTACCTTCACCTTTGAAGGTACGGGCACTAGATGGCACCCTTCTTCCATTAATCACACACCAGACACAGCCAGTGACATTGGTGGTGTCTGGTAATCACAGGGAGGAGATTGTGTTTTATGTAACACCTTCTACCTCCCGTGTGATATTGGGTTATCCTTGGATGATAAAACACAATCCCCGGATTGATTGGCTGTCTGGGGTTGTGGCTCAGTGGAGCGAAACCTGCCACCGGGAATGTCTCGGATCCTCGGTTCCGCCTGGTGTGACAGCTAGTGAGGAGGTTAAAGTTCCCCCCAATCTGACGGCGGTGCCAAGTGAGTACCACGATCTTGCTGACGTTTTCAGCAAAGATCTGGCGCTCACCCTTCCCCCGCACCGTCCATACGATTGTGCCATTGATTTGATCCCGGGCATTGAGTACCCGTCCAGCAGGCTGTACAACCTCTCACGTCCTGAGCGAGAATCAATGGAGACCTACATCCGGGACTCATTAGCTGCCGGGCTGATCCGGAACTCCACCTCCCCGATGGGTGCAGGTTTCTTTTTCGTGGGCAAAAAGGACGGCGGACTCTGTCCATGCATTGATTACAGGGGGCTGAACGAGATCACGGTTTGCAACTGATACCCTCTCCCCCTGTTAGATTCAGTGTTCACGCCCCTGCATAGAGCCCAAATTTTCACAAAACTGGATCTTAGGAATGCGTACCACCTGGTTTGGATCCGGAAGGGAGACGAATGGAAGACGGCATTTAACACCCCGTTAGGTCACTTTGAGTACCTGGTCATGCCGTTCGGCCTCACTAACGCCCCCGCGACGTTCCAAGCTTTGGTTAATGACGTCTTGCGGGACTTCCTGCATCGGTTTGTCTTCGTATATCTAGACGATATACTCATCTTTTCCCCGGATCCTGAGACTCATGTTACACATGTACGTCAGGTCCTGCAGCGGTTGTTGGAGAACCGGCTGTTTGTGAAGGGCGAGAAGTGCGAGTCCCACCGTACTTCTTTGTCCTTCCTGGGGTTCATTATCTCCTCGAACTCGGTCGCACCCGATCCAGCCAAGGTAGCGGCGGTGAGAGATTGGCCCCAACCAACAAACCGTAGGAAACTACAACAGTTCCTCGGTTTTGCTCATTTTTACCGGAGGTTCATCAAGGGCTATAGTCAGGTGGTTAGCCCCCTGACAGCCCTGACCTCCACTAAAGTCCCCTTCACCTGGTCGGATCGGTGCGAAGCCGCGTTTAGGGAGTTGAAACACCGGTTCTCGACTGCACCAGTTCTGGTGCAGCCCGATCCAAATCGCCAGTTTATTGTTGAAGTGGACGCCTCTGACTGGGATAGGAGCCGTGCTATCCCAGAGCGGGGAGTCCGACAAGGTTCTCCACTCATGTGCCTATTTTTCCCGCAGGTTGACCCCGGCTGAAAGGAATTATGACGTCAGCAATCGGGAACATCTTGCGGTGAAGGAGGCTCTGGAGGAGTGGAGACACCTGTTGGAAGGAGCTTCGGTACCATTTTCACACACCATCGGAACCTGGAGTACATCCGGACCGCCAAGCGTCTGAACCCCAGGCAAGCCCGCTGATCACTGTTCTTTGGGCGTTTTGACTTTTGGATCACATACCGCCCCGGGACGAAGAACCAATGGTGTGACGCCCTGTCCTGGGTGCACGAGGAGGAAGTCAGGACCGAGCTGTCAGACCCAACAGAAACCATCATCCCCAAGTCCACTGTCGTGGCCACCCTCACCTGGGACGTGGAGAAGACCGTCTAGGAGGCCCTGACATGGAACCCAGGGACTGGACCGAAGAGCAAAATGTACATCCCACCAGAGGCCAGGGCTGCAGTCCTGGACATCTGTCACGGTTCCAAGCTCTCCTGCCACCCAGGGGTGCGAAGAACCGTGGCAGTTGACCGGCAGCGCTTCTGGTGGGCGTCTCTGGAAGCCGACGTCCGGGAGTATGTCCAGGCCTGCACCACCTGCGCCAGGGGCAATGCGGACCACCAAAAGACCCAAGGCCTCCTCCAGCCTCTGCCAGTGCCTCATCGCCCCTGGTCTCACATCAGCCTGGACTTCGTCATGGGCCTCCCGCCGTCCCAGGGCAAGACTACCATCCTCACGATAGTGGACCGGTTTTCCAAGGCGGCCCACTTGGTGGCGCTCCCGACGGCCCAGGAGACTGCAGACCTCCTGGTCCACCATGTCGTGCGTCTGCATGGGATTCCATCAGACATTGTCTCAGATCGTGGTCCTCAGTTCTCCTCCCAGGTCTGGAGGAGTTTCTGCAGGGAACTGGGGGCCACCATAAGTCTCTCGTCCGGGTACCACCCCCAGATGAACGGGCATGCAGAGCGGACGAATCAGGAATTGGAGCAGGCCCTCCGCTGCGTGACCTCCGCGCACCCGACGGCCTGGAGTGACCATCTGGCCTGGATCGAGTATGCTCATAATAGCCAAGTGTCCTCTGCCACCGGCCTCTCCCCATTCGAGGTATGTTTGGGGTACCAGCCCCCATTATTTCCACTAGTGGAGGGAGAGGTCGGGGTGCCCTCGGTCCAGGCCCATCTGAGGAGGTGCCGTCGGGTGTGGCGTACTGCCCGCTCTGCCCTGCTCAAAGCCCGGACGAGGGCTAAGGCCCATGCAGACCGCCGGCGTGCCCCGGCTCCTACGTATCAGCCCAGGCAGGTGGTCTAGCTATCTACAAAGGACATCCCCCTGCAGGTGGAATCCCAAAAACTTAAGGACAGATTCATAGGACCCTTCACCATCCTAAGAGTCCTCAGTCCTGCCGCAGTGAAGCTAAAGCTGCCAGCTTCACTGCGGATACACCCGGTTTTTCACGTGTCACGACTCAAACCCTGCCACACCTCTCCCCTCTGTGCCCCTGGACCGGTGCCGCCGCCTGCCCGGATCATTGACGGGGAGCCAGCTTGGACTGTGCGCCGGCTCCTGGACGTCCGTCGGAAGGGCCGGGGGTTCCAGTATCTGGGAGGGGTATGGACCCGAAGAACGCTCCTGGGTGAAGAGGAGCTTCATCCTGGACCCGGCCCTCCTGGCCGACTTCTACTGGCGGCACCCGGACAAGCCTGGTCGGAGGAGGCGCCCGTAGAGGGGGGGGGTCCTGTTGTGTGGGCCGCTGAAGAGGAGGTACTGCTGGCCCACCACCACCAGATGGCGCCCTGCTTGAAGTGCGGGCTTCAAGCACGAGAGGGTGTCATAGCAACCAGGAGTGACAGCTGTCACTCGTCATCAGCACCAGCTGTCACTCATCCACATCACCACCACCATAACGGCCGGACTGCAACTCCACCTCCCCACCGAGAAATCAGTTACCAGAAGAGGTAATTCTCTGCTAAACTTAACTCTGACTTATAGTCTGATACCTTTTTTTGCAGCCGTTTTCCTGTAGTGGTGCCTTATCTGTGGGATTGGCGTTTAGTGTGTTCAGCGACGGCTTCACTTCACACCCCAACCAGATAAGTGGTTTAGACAGGAGCTGCACGAGTGTGTGATTGGAGGTGGAGGTGCTCTCTCCCAAAAGAACACAGACTGTGGGATTACTGAGTGTGCGAACTCACACTCATCTATACTGTTTCTGTTCTCTGCCAGCAGTACCAGGTCTGACAGCTGGAGACGGTGGCCACCTGGGGATCCAGGACTTGGCGGCTCTGGTGTTCTTCAGATCCGTTGGGGGTGAGGGCCGTGTGGGATCCGACTCCGTTCTGGACGGACGTCTCCTATCCTCAAGCCTGCCCACACGTCACTCAACATATAATTGTTTGTAGTACCAAAACTGTATTTGTCTGTATTCCGTTGTGCACTTCACAACATTAAATTGTTACTGTTTGGCTTATCCATTGCCCGTTCATTCAACACCCCCTGTTGTGGGTCCGTGTTCCTACATCTTCACAACACAATGCCTGCAGTAATAAAATAATAACTGTATTGCTTTGATCCAGCATTGAACTATATGAACCTGAGTGTAATTGTGTGTTTAATAACGAAAACGGAATAATGAAACTCTTACTCACGTAAGAGTTTGTTTAAATGGAGCCGTAAATGGCACCATCCTCCCCATCCCCACGGCATTTTTATTCGGCTCCCTTAGAAATAAAGTCCATCACTTCCTCGGGAGAAGTGAAGGTGTGTCGGATGTTGTTCGCTACAACTATCAGCACGGCCGGTTACAACATAGAGTAACGAAGCTCTTTTGTCCAAACAATTTCTTATCAGTTTAGGCACAGGTGTCATTTCATGAAAAAGAGGAAGTAAGAAGACTGCACTGTGCTGTGGGTCGGACCTCCCCCAAAGCAGAGGAAGAAGTGGCCAAAAGGACAACGCTCAAGTTTAGCATGAATCATTGTGTTAGCATAAGGAGTCAGATGTGAATAAAAAGGGTCCAGCCCGTTGCTCTAGGTTCCTCTTGGCTGTTAGCTTGCGGGAACACCAGACTGCTGGTTGGAAGCTCTCAGCCCCTGGGACCCTCAGAACTTCTGGGTATGATAAAATTCATCCTACTCATTCTGTTGCATTTAAATTCTGTTTAATAAATCTCAGTGCAGAGGTCTATCTGCCAGAGTAATTGTGTTCAATTTTAAATAACTGGTCAAATCCTTCTTTTAATCAAACAGACGTGCGGGACTAAGGTGACGGGGCAAGGCGAGGTCACGGCAGATACCCCTTAAATCCCAACAGTTTTCAACTGGTCTCTTAATACAGCAACTGTACCTGCATGTTTTAAATCAGCCATGATAATTTCAATGCCCAAGAAAAGTAACATAACCAAATAAGGGAGTGGATGATGCGGTTTCACTTTGCACACATTTCATTCTACAACATCTTGAGACCAGGTCCACCTACTATTGAACTATTCATTGATTTTAGCTCAGCTTTCAACACCATCATGCCTAGAAAACTGTGCAATTTTCTCTTGGTCACAGGAGTAAATCCTTTATTCTGTCAGTGGATCCTAAACTTCCTGTCTTGCAGGACACACTGTGTTAAAATCCAGAATAATGTGTCATCAGCCAGGGTTCTGAACACTGGCACCCCACAAGGGTGTGTCTTGTCACCTCTGTCATTTTCCCTTTATACCAACAACTGTACATCAAATTCCGCATGTGTCAAACTACTAAAGTTTGCAGATGACACCACTGTTATAGGCCTCATATCTGATGGGGATGAATGTACCTATCGATCAGCTAGTGCAGTGGTGTGAAAACAATAACCTAATCCTTAATGCAACCAAAACCAAAGAACTCATAGTTGACTATAGGAAAAAGCCAGGCCAGTACGTTCCCAACTCCATTAACGGCCAAGTAGTGGAGTGGGTCCCCTCCTTCCGTTTCTTAGGCAAACCATCCATCAGTCTTTATCATGGAATCTGAACACCAGTCTCATTATTTCCGAAGCCCATCAGAGACTATACTTCCTCCATCAGCTGAGGAAATTTGGGGTCAGCCAAGCAGGCACGACCCACTTCTATCGTGCTACCATCGAAAATGTGCTCACCTTCTCTGTCCTTGTCTGGTATGGTAGTGGTACCAGCCAGGACAAACAACAGCTTGAGAGGGTAGTACAAAGGGCCTCTAAAATCATTGGCTGTAGTCTACCTTCCATAACCTCACACTACACCACCAGGATTTCCTAGAAATCCTGGTGGTGTAGTGTGAGGTACGGATAGTACCTACCCACAAGCTATTCGTCACCTGAACATGCACTACTAAGCACTTTATTGTTTACCTCATAACCATGGTCTATCTCTCTCTGCACTTTTTGCACCACTGAACCTTACTGCTGCTATTCTCTGCAACCATGCGCTTTTCTATGCGTGTTAGTGTTGTACTTCTTGTTATTTGTGTGCCTTTTTTGGCTTCTTGTCTTGTATATGTTGTGTTGTCATTGTGGTGTGAGATATGTTAGCATACCAAAGCACATTCCTATCAACTGTATTTTATTATATTGTTGAAATGGCTATAATAAACTTGAACTTGATCGGATCTTATTTTATTTTATTATTATTCTGATGACTGCTGGGATAGGCTCCAGTCCTCCGAGCAATTTACCTCCAGCTAGGTAGATGGCAGTGGCGCGTCTCTGTGGTAGCTTCCCCACTACTAATTAATAAAACGAAGAAGTCTGACTCCATGCTGATGTTTACCACGTGACCATCGTTCCTTCCGTACACACTCTCCGTACACCTAAACACTGCGCGGCTCCGATCTAGCTGCTAGCTATTTCACGCATTGGAATGTACAAAAGTTTTTTGTTTTAAGTAAAACAATGTAGGGTTTTGTCTAGTCTTGCACGGTAATTTTGTGTTATTTGGATATTTTCTTTCCTTCGGAGCAGTTTCAGACGTACAACAGAAGCAACAACAGTCCCGACAAACGATGTCATTTAAGGTTTGTTTCTGTGTTTTTCCCATTCTAAATGTGTGGGGTTTTTTTTTCTTTTAAAACGTCAACAAAAAAACAAATTAAATTGAGGAACGTGCGATTCTTTTTCATACTTGCATCACCCGGAGAACATATCGTGTTGAACCGAAAGCAGATTAAAGTTTGGACAGTTGTTAGACTGTTTTGTGGTTAAAATGAACTGGATGACTGTTGTTTTTCTGATGAATAATCACGAAATGGGGGTAAAAAGTAACGAAATGGAGCAGACTGACTCCAAATATGATTCACTTAATTACTTTTATTTAATTATTTTTAAACAAAATGGGGACTGATAATAACGAAACGGCGGTAAAACGTAACGAAATGGAGCAGACTGACCCAGACTGACTCCAAATATGATTAAATATGGTTCAATTAATTACTTTTATTTAACTATTTTTAAGCGAAATGGGAGCAGACTAACCCATTGACTGAAGTTTCATCTCTTGAACGCTAGATGGCGCACCTGCCCCTGTTTTTGTGAGATGTGCTCAGCACATCTCACAAAAACAAAAGCTAAACAATTAAATAAAAGTAATTATTTGGAGTCAGTCTGCACCATTTTGTTAGATTTTACCCCCATTGCGTTATTATCAGTACCCATTTCGTCCTTTTCGTATTTTAGTATGCCGCACAGT
The DNA here is from genome assembly GCF_902500255.1 of Thalassophryne amazonica. Lineage (NCBI taxonomy): Eukaryota > Metazoa > Chordata > Actinopteri > Batrachoidiformes > Batrachoididae > Thalassophryne > Thalassophryne amazonica. The sequence continues at coordinate 98,012,632 of NC_047107.1, forward strand.
TGGTAACTTGTTCTCTAACGCATTGTTGTTTCTTTTTTGTGCAGCTGACAATCTGCAGCTCAGAAAAAACGAAATGCCTCTATTAGCAGTCTGTCTGTGAGAAAACCATTGTTTGTATTTCTGTCGGTTCAGGGGCGACATTTCCTGGGCAAAGTGGATACATCAGACAAACACCATGCTACCTGCCAAACTGACTGCGAGTGTCTTAAAGAGGATTCACAGCAGGATCTGCCACCCCTACCTGTCCTCCCTGTCATATGGCTTTTTCCGTAAGGAAGAAGGGACTGCAGATTGTCTCCATTCATATGCCAAAGTGCAGAGAAGAGTGCTATACAGCCAGAAGACAACCCATCATGGAACACAGCACTATGGGAGAAGGCCCTTTAGTCTGTCAGCGGCTACAGTTGTGAATTTAGCACCAGTACCTGTGCAGCCATACCTCAGACTGATGAGGCTAGATAAGCCTATTGGTATGTACCCTTCAGTTGTTTTTGATATTTTCTACACACACTGACACAGCCAAATTACAGGCATCATAAGCTCATATCATTTTGAAGTAAGTTTGCATGATGGTGTAATAATCACCAGTGTAGAAATGAAATGGTAATTTATTGAAAAGCAGTTTAAGGTATGCAGCTAGAATAACTTCTTTACTGTGGCACATCACATTGATGTCATCCGTTTTTAGCTACCATTTGATATTATCAAATTTGATAATTTTATACATGCAGTTAACAGTGAGGAGAGCAGATTGTCCTCCAACCTAAGTGTTTAGGGTCAAATACTGGTGGTGTCTTTGAGCCAGACATAGAACCCAAATTGCTCCATCCTGAGTATGACATTGTTCTGCATCCAGGTCTGCAGATGCTCACTAGTAGTGATGCCCAAATGAAGCAATAAAGCGGTATTGAATCACTTTGCCAATTGTATTGAACATGGGTTCATTCATTCAAAGTTTCATTTCAGTGACATCTAGTGGTGAAATACTAGACAACACTGTCAAAATATGTTCAGCTGATTCAGTAGACATATGTTGACTAGTATCTGGGATTGAGAGAAGGTGTACTTTAGGAAACAAAGTATGTGCAGGGAAGGTGGGCTGTGCTTGTGTAACACTGTCATGACATTTGGGGAGGGGAATTCAGAGGTTTTTTATTGAGGAATAAGAGTTTTTCCACTGTTTTTGGACTCAGGCGATTTCTTCCGTGCTGACAACTCCTCCAGGTTTTGAAAAAACACGTTCACAAGGAACAGATGAGGCTGGTAGGCATAAATGGGTGATTCTTTAACTACGGGCACTATTGGTCTTGTAAATGTAATTTCCACCACACCATTGCCTTACAATATAAAGCGCCTTGGGGCAACTGTTTGTTGTGATTTGGCGCTATATACATGTGCTCTGATGTCACTGTTTATCTCCATAGAAACTACCCAAACAATCTTTCATACAAACTGTTTAAAGGGACATTACAGTGTTGTGGTGGAAATTACGTCAATAGTGTGGGACAACTACATTTTGTTTAAAAAAAATCACAACAGTTGTATGACATTGAATACCCCAATTATGTTTTGATTATTTTACTGATATTTTATTCAGAGATATTTTAAAACATTAGAAAAAAACGTTTCTTTACCATTCATTTTTATCATTGAAGATCAAAAGTCTGGGTGTGGGACAAGCACAAAACGGCAATATTTGCATATAATGATGCTGAAAAAAGGTGAAAGAGTCATCATAGACTACTAGAACAAATTTCTTAACACACTTTCATTGTAAAGATAACTATAAAAGTGTGAAATTTCCCCTTTTTTCTGTTTTTCATACAATATGATCAAAGGACATAATAAGTGCCCGTAGTCTAAGAATCACCCAAATATTGTTCAGCCAACAAGAATAAATGTGGGTAAACATTTCTGTGGTCATTCCAGTACACCAGAGGATCCTCCCATCTTTCAAGAGAGGATCAGTCATGTATCTCTGAACTTCAGTCGTGGCATCTGATGTATAATTCCTTTGAGCGATATGAAGCGATTCATTCGGGACTGAAGCAGTCACTGCTTCATACGTTCTCACTTACGTCATTTGCTCTGCTGCAAAGTAAGCTTTAAAGCAGTGGTTCAAAGAGAACGCAACTTCGAGTTTGAAGCAAGGATCGGAGCTTTGTTGTCAGACTGACATCACTACTCACTAGCCTGTAGAAATGCCTCTGTGGATTTGGTGGCAGGATTAGAGCTCCAGTAATACTGTGAGGTGAAGCAGAGTAGGTCCTGATTAGTACTTGATTGGGAGACGACTTGGAAACACCACAAGCTGTGAGAGTGAGCATTTACACGCAGCACGTTCACAGCGAGCAGATGTACGTTTGTGGGACTTCACCTGAAACCTTAAGGAAACTACAACAAGTCTGATGTCAGGACCCACAAACTAGACAGTTTTATTTATTTATTGATATATTATTTTCTGTTTATAAATAGAGCTGTGTCAGGAAGGGCTTCCAGTGAAAAACTTGTACCGACTCCCAATGTGGATCTGCTTTGGCAACCCTGAACAACTGAGGGCAGTCATATGACTTATATAGTACAGGCCCTGGGCCAGGAAAAAATGAGTCAGGTGGATGTACCCTGGCTCCCACAAAAATTCCATTGCCACCATGCATTTCCCTGACCGTCATATATAACCAGTCTGGTGTGTGTAGTTGTCCAAAGTGGTGCTAATTTTTTCTACGGAAGCTTATATGATGCCACCTCTGAGGCTATTTTTTTGTCCATGTGTGCCATGGATCACAGCATATAAGCATTTGTAATCATCAAAAGCTTACAAAATTCACAATATAGGGTAATTTTGGTGTGCCGAATTCTAATCTGGCAATCTCATTTAAGTATTATGAATGGCATGAGAGTTATTCAGCATGGCAGTCAGTATGGTCGCCAATTGCAGAAAGCATAATGTCTTCGCTTCTAGTAAGGTAGTCACTCAAAATAAAACATGAAACTGTGTTTTTGAGGTTGTGAGAAATTCAGTCATTTATATTACAAAGTCCTTGAATGCATTCTATACTTAGTATGGCACCTGCGAGAGTTGAAACCTTGATGTTGATATGGCGCAATTTTCACCCAAGATACAAGGAATTGCATTACATGAAGAAATGAATCTTTAAAGTTACTGTGTAGCTATCAGGGTGGAGACTGCTGTGGTGCTGAGCTGTGATCCTGTGGAGATGCAGCTGCAGAAGTGCTTTTGTAGTGCCTAGTCCCTAACATAAATAAAATTGATGTTTCATTGACGCAAACCTGGTAAGAACAATCCTTGCATTTCCTGGTACAAAGATCAGCGTAACACCCTAGTAGTTATTGCAATCCAGGCATCAAGTGCCTTTTTGCAGTCTGGACAGATAATACCTACCTGCCAGACTGAAACATGGTTTGCAGTGCCAGGACAAGAACATCTCCACCTGCCTGGAGGAGATCAGCATCTATGCTGCACAACCCTGGAGCTTTTCTCACCCTCAGCTGTTTCACTGCATTTGCGATCTCACTAACATTTGGTGGTTTGCGGTTGGACGGAGGATCAGCTAACAGAATCCTGACACTGTAGATGACTAATAGACTGGAAGGAGGATGATCCCAATAGTACAGTACCAGAGAGTTCTCTGTCAGAAGCCATCATCCACCATGTCTGTCACAGGAAGGGGTATACGTTTGGTGGAACAGAGTGCCTTGATGCCTCTAAACAGGCCCAGGATCACGAGAGCATGAGAAGGTGAGTCACCTGCTCAGATGTTTCTCTAACAAATGCCTCCTTGTCTGGTCAGGCCATTACAATCTACTTTCTCAGCTCCCTTGCACAGCCTGGAATTTCCACCAAGCCCTGCACTGTGACTCCTCTGAATGATATTCTGATACTCCTGTGGACAATGGCAACTCCAGTGCAATCTCTGGCCACTTACAGGGTCTGGTCGCGAAACAACTCCCGCATTCCTTGCTTGCAGATGTGGATTATGTCCACGTCTGCAAGCCCTCCGGCCAGATTTTGTGCAAACTCCCACAAAACAGTCTGACCTTGAAGTCAGCCCGATTTAATATTGGACAGCGAGCAGACCTGGACCATGTACAGTGAGGAAAATAAGTATTTGAACACACTGCGATTTTGCAAGTTCTCCCACTTAGAAATCATGGAGGGGTCTGAAATTTTCATCTTAGGTGCATGTCCACTGTGAGAGACATAATCTAAAAAAAAAAAATAAAATCCAGAAATCACAATGTATGATTTTTTTTTTTAATAATTTATTTGTATGTTACTGCTGCAAATAAGTATTTCAACACCTGTGAAAATCAATGTTAATATTTGGTACAGTAGCCTTTGTTTGCAATTACAGAGGTCAAACGTTTCCTGTAGTTTTTCACCAGGTTTGCACACACTGCAGCAGGGATTTTGGTCTACTCCTCCATACAGATCTTCTAGATCTTTCAGGTTTGGAGTTTCAGCTCCCTCCAAAGATTTTCTATTGAGTTGAGGTCTGGAGACTGGCCATGCCACTCCAAGACCTTGAAATGCTTCTTACGGAGCCCCTCCTTAGTTGCCCTGGCTGTGTGTTTGGGGTCATTGTCATGCTGGAAGACCCAGCCATGACCCATCTTCAGTGCTCTTACTGAGGGAAGGAGGTTGTTTGCCAAAATCTCGCAATACACGACCCCATCCATCCTCCCTTCAATACGGTGCAGTCGCCCTGTCCCCTTTGCAGAAGAGCACCCCCAGAGTATGATGTTTCCACCCCCATGCTTCACAGTTGGGATGGTTTTCTTGGGGTTGTTCTCATCCTCTAAACATGTTAAGTGGAGTTGATTCCAAAAAGCTCTGTTCTGGTCTCATCTGACCACATGACCTTCTCCCGTGCCGCCTCTGGATCATCCAGATGGTCACTGGTGAACTTCAAACGGGCCTGGACATGTGCTGGCTTGAGCACGGGGACCTTGCTGCCCTGCAGGATTTTAAACCATGACAGCATCATGTGTTACTAATGTAATCTTTGTGACTGTGGTCCCAGCTCTCTTCAGGTCATTGACCAGGTCCTCCTGTGTAGTTCTGAGCTTTCTCAGAATCATCTTTATCCCACAAAGTGAGATCTTGCATGGAATCCCAGACCGAGGGAGATTGACAGTCATCTTGTGTTTCTTCCACTTTCTAATAAATAATCAACAGTTGTTATCTTCTACCAAGCTGCTTGCCTGTTGTCCTGTAGTCCATCCCAGCCTTGTGCAGGTCTACAATTTTGTCCCTGGTGTCTTTAGACAGCTCTTTGGTCTTGGCTATGGTGGACAGGTTGGAGTGTGATTGACTGACTGTGCGAACAGGTGTCTTTTATACAGGTAGCAAGTTCAAACAGGTGCAGTTAATACAGGTAAAGAGTGCAGAATAAGAGGGCTTCTTAAAGAAAAATTAACAGGTCTGTGTGCGCCAGAATTATTGCTGGTTGGTAGGTGTTCAAATACTTATTTGCAGCAGTAACATACAAATAAATTATTTAAAAAAATCATACATTGTGATTTCTGGATTTTTTTTTTTTTTTAGATTATGTCTCTCACAGTGGACATGCACCTAAGATGAAAATTTCAGAGTCCTCCATGATTTCTAAGTGGGAGAACATGCAAAATCACAGGGTGTTCAAATACTTATTTTCCTCACCGTTTGTGGGACTTCAACCAAAACCTTAAGGAAATTACAACAGGTGTGATGTCAGGGCTCACAAATTAGACCGTTTTTATAGACCCTAAAGTTCTGCAGAAGTGTTCAGCAACTGCCAATCACATAATCAATGACAAATATAAAATGAGGGGAGCTCAGTTTCTTTCAGCAAGCATCTGTTGAAAATGTGCACACTCACAAATACACCACTGAGCACTCAAGCCAACCATCATTATCTATTTTGGCAGTAAGCATGTTATAGTAAAATGCCTTGCTCATCTGTGTCTCAGGATTATTTTCCTTTTCCTGGACAGATTTTTCCAGCATAATTTGAGGTAGAAGGCACTCAAACAATACACACCTCCACCAAGGCCACATATTGCTTAAAAAACATCTGTTGGACCCAGGCTCTCAAATATATTCCGGATCAAATTCAAAATAACAAGTCCCTTATTTTCTGATATGTTATCCATCTGTTCTTCACATTTCATCAATATCCTCTCACAGCTTTTTGAGTTAAATGTTGCTATGTGCCAAATATTCTGCTAGCTCTCAGTTCCAGAATATATTCTGGATCACCTGCGGAATGGAATCATGCATTTCCTATAACATTATCTATCTGCTCACCAAATTTCATTGAAGACCATTTATTACTTTTCGAGTTATCCTGCTAACAGGCAAATGCCAGTGAAAACATTGCGTTCCTTAGAGAGGTAAATATATTATCTCTTAAATCAGCTGCACATCAGTATTTTTCATGACTTTGTTTTGGGGATTTTTCTCTGACTGCATGAGTAACTTCATGTCTGGTTTTCAGGGACATGGCTGCTGTACCTCCCATGTACTTGGAGCATTGCTCTGGCTGCTGAGCCTGGATGCCTCCCTGACCTGGGCATGCTCTTCCTGTTTGGAACAGGCGCTCTTCTGATGAGAGGAGCAGGCTGCACTATCAATGACATGTGGGATAAAGACTTTGACAAGAAGGTTTGATTAAACAGTCATTAGTCTAATGCATGTTCTGTCATAACTCCCAGCATGCCTTGGAAAAATATTTGGAATTATTGTCTTTTCAGTTCGTATCAGATGGTAACTGATGCAGTCATTTTAAAGAATACCTACCAGATGAAGCTGCAGGTGTTGCACATTTTTATTATTCCAGCACTGAAACGGTTTATTCTAAGTTGAGCAATCAATCAATCAATTTTTTTTTATATAGCGCCAAATCACAACAAACAGTTGCCCCAAGGCGCTTTATATTGTAAGGCAAGGCCATACAATAATTATGTAAAACCCCAACGGTCAAAACGACCCCCTGTGAGCAAGCACTTGGCTACAGTGGGAAGGAAAAACTCCCTTTTAACAGGAAGAAACCTCCAGCAGAACCAGGCTCAGGGAGGGGCAGTCTTCTGCTGGGAGTGGTTGGGGCTGAGGGAGAGAACCAGGAAAAAGACATGCTGTGGAGGGGAGCAGAGATCGATCACTAATGATTAAATGCAGAGTGGTGCATACAGAGCAAAAAGAGAAAGAAACAGTGCATCATGGGAACCCCCCAGCAGTCTATGTCTATAGCAGCATAACTAAGGGATGGTTCAGGGTCACCCGATCCAGCCCTAACTATAAGCTTTAGCAAAAAGGAAAGTTTTAAGCCTAATCTTAAAAGTAGAGAGGGTGTCTGTCTCCCTGATCTGAATTGGGAGCTGGTTCCACAGGAGAGGAGCCTGAAAGCTGAAGGCTCTGCCTCCCATTCTACTCTTACAAACGCTAGGAACTACAAGTAAGCCTGCAATCTGAGAGCGAAGCACTCTATTGGGGTGATATGGTACTATGAGGTCCCTAAGATAAGATGGGACCTGATTATTCAAAACCTTATAAGTAAGAAGAAGAATTTTAAATTCTATTCTAGAATTAACAGGAAGCCAATGAAGAGAGGCCAATATGGGTGAGATATGCTCTCTCCTTCTAGTCCCCGTTAGTACTCTAGCTGCAGCATTTTGAATTAACTGAAGGCTTTTTAGGGAACTTTTAGGACAACCTGATAATAATGAATTACAATAGTCCAGCCTAGAGGAAATAAATGCATGAATTAGTTTTTCAGCATCACTCTGAGACAAGACCTTTCTGATTTTAGAGATATTGCGTAAATGCAAAAAAGCAGTCCTACATATTTGTTTAATATGCGCTTTGAATGACATATCCTGATCAAAAATGACTCCAAGATTTCTCACAGTATTACTAGAGGTCAGGGTAATGCCATCCAGAGTAAGGATCTGGTTAGACACCATGTTTCTAAGATTTGTGGGGCCAAGTACAATAACTTCAGTTTTATCTGAGTTTAAAAGCAGGAAATTAGAGGTCATCCATGTCTTTATGTCTGTAAGACAGTCCTGCAGTTTAGCTAATTGGTGTGTGTCCTCTGGCTTCATGGATAGATAAAGCTGGGTATCATCTGCGTAACAATGAAAATTTAAGCAATACCGTCTAATAATACTGCCTAAGGGAAGCATGTATAAAGTGAATAAAATTGGTCCTAGCACAGAACCTTGTGGAACTCCATAATTAACTTTAGTCTGTGAAGAAGATTCCCCATTTACATGAACAAATTGTAATCTCTTAGACAAATATGATTCAAACCACCGCAGCGCAGTGCCTTTAATACCTATGGCATGCTCTAATCTCTGTAATAAAATGTTATGGTCAACAGTATCAAAAGCAGCACTGAGGTCTAACAGAACAAGCACAGAGATGAGTCCACTGTCCGAGGCCATAAGAAGATCATTTGTAACCTTCACTAATGCTGTTTCTGTACTATGATGAATTCTAAAACCTGACTGAAACTCTTCAAATAGACCATTCCTCTGCAGATGATCAGTTAGCTGTTTTACAACTACCCTTTCAAGAATTTTTGAGAGAAAATGAGAGTTGATTGAAAGAAGTCATCTCTGTCGTCCAGGTTTCCAGAACAGCCACTCGTCCCATTGCCGCAGGGGAAATTTCTCAGATGCAAGCACTGGTCTTTCTTGGGGCGCAGCTCTCTCTTGCACTTGGAGTTCTCATGTGTCTCAACTATTACAGGTACATATATGTCATGGTTCTCCGTCACCACGACGGATTTCCGTCATTTGGAAAATTTAACCACACATACGCGTGCGCATGTGGTGTGTCATGCGTGTTTTGGGGCCGAAATATGATACTCTCACTGTCAAAGCAACCCATTCTGCGCTAATCAAAGCAGCAGCAATGTCAGCGTGGACTGTGGAGGATGGGACTGTGTGAATTTTCACTCCTCTCTGCTCTGTTTCCTGCTTGCCATGAGCCACGGTCCTTCTCCTCCTTGTCTTTGTGGGAACATTGGCAGACCTTCCCCAAGTAGAGTGGGGTGTGGCTTTGCTTTGAACCAATGAAGCATTGGTCCGACTCACTGTTTTGATGGTTTTGCTTTATCTTAATTTTCTCCCGCTAAAACCCTAAAGAGCATATGTCTGTGAGCAATATTTACCTTTTTTATATTAAACCGACCTGTTATGGTTTTCTAAAACAGTTGATAGATGTATTTTATAACTTAAAAACGGGACCGATGCTAACGCGTTAGCATGTCTATGGCCTTTTCAATGTTAAAATTAGCATTAAGCTGTTCGCATCTCAGCACAGTCTGTGCGCATTTCTTTTCTGTATAATAAATAATTAATTGCTTAGTGTTTGTTGTAAAAGAGTCAAATGAATTACGAATTGTAATATTTATTTATTTATTTTATTTGTATATTAATAATAATAACAGCAACAACAGCAAAAGTAATAATAACTAATATTGCTACAATACAGTTTTTGAGAAACAGACAAAAAGATCCTGATAAAACACAACAGAAAAGGTAAAACCAACGAACAATGAACATGAATAAATAAATAAATATAGAAATAACTGTTTCCTGTGAACACCTAGTGACTCTTAAACCTCCACTTCATCCCTGTTTTAAGTTTAATGACAATTTGTTTCGGTCAAACCACATCTAAACTGTGTTTTTACACAAGAAAAAAATAAAATGCAGTAAACTGGACATTTGTGTCTTTTTTCATGAAAATAACTTATTAACGATCACATATTACACTTTAGTCAGGCCTTTAAAATACTTTTGTGGACTCTTGCTGTAATATGTTGTCAGTGGTTGAGATAGTTGCTGTAGGCATCTAAAAATGCTCATAATCTGGTGAAACCTGATGGAAATCTCTTTGTGGTGTGTTGATGTATGTATGTGCAAAATAAAACAAAACACTACTCCAGGTATGTTTTTGACAAGAATATAACATCATAACTTTATTACAAACTCAAATGTTGATGTTGCGTGACAAAGGCCTTTTAATAATAACTCACTTAAAGAAATAATGGCAAAACTCACATGTAAGTAAAAAAAACAAACAACAAAAAAAATGGTTAATCGATTACTAAAATAATCGTTAGTTGCAGCCCTACTTTGTTTTACAAGTGAGAACATTTTACAGATTAAATTTGAATGCGCCAGTTTTGAGTTTCTCAGTGCGCATGCGTTTTCAAAACTGGTGACAGTGTTACTTTGTGCACAGCAGAACAACATTGCCCATTGCTTTAGGCACTAATTTTGTATTTTATTGACTGTACAGCCAGCAACACAGCACCCATCCATCCATTTTCTTCCGCTTTATCCGGAGTCGGGTCGTGGGGGCAGCAGCTCAAGCAAAGCCGCCCAGTCCTCCCGATCCACACACACCTCCCCCAGCTCCTCCGGGGGAACCCCAAGGCGTTCCCAAGCCAGCCGAGAGATGTAATCCTTCCAGCGTGTCCTGGGTCTTCCCAGGGGCCTCCTCCCAATGGGACGTGCCTGGAACACCTCTCCAGCGAGGCGTCCAGGGGGCATCCGGAAAAGATGCCCAAGCCACCTCAACTGACTCCTTTCGACGTGGAGGAGCAGCGGCTCGACTCCGAGCTCCTCCCGAGTGACGGAGCTCCTCACCCTATCTCTAAGGGAGCGCTCAGCCACCCTGAGGAGGAAACTCATCTCGGCCGCTTGTACTTGCGATCTCGTTCTTTCGGCCATGAGCCAAATCTCATGACCATAGGTGAGGATCGGAACGTAGATCAATCGGTAAATCGAGAGCTTTGCCCCCCTACTCAGCTCTCTCTTCACCACGACGGTCCGATACAGCGCCCGCATCACTGCAGATGCTGCACCAATTCGTCTATCGATCTCACGCTCCATCCGTCACTCACTCGTGAACAAGACCCCGAGATACTTAAACTCCTCCACTTGAGGCAAGGACACTCCACCGACCTGAAGAGGGCAAAGCACCTTTTTCCAGTCGAGAACCATGGCCTCGGATTTGGAGGTGCTGATTTTCATCCCGGACGCTTCACACTCGGCTGCAAACCGCCCCAGTGCATGCTGAAGGTCCTGATTTGACGAAGCCAACAGAACCACATCGTCCGCAAACAGCAGAGACGAGATTCTGTGGTTCCCAAACCAGACCCCCTCTACACCCTGGCTGCGCCTAGAAATTCTGTCCATAAAAATAATGAACAGAACCGGTGACAAAGGGCAGCCCTGGCGGAGGCCAACGTGCACTGGAAACAGGTTTGACTTACTACCGGCAATGCGAACCAAGCTCCTGCTGCGGTCGTACAGGGACCGGATAGCCCTTAGCAAAGGACCCCGGACCCTGTACTCCCGGAGCACTCCCCACAGGGTGCCCCGAGGGACACGGTCGAACGCCTTCTCCAGATCCACAAAACACATGTGGACTGGTTGGGCGAACTCCCATGAACCTTCGGGCAGCTGATGGAGCGTGTAGAGCTGGTCCAGTGTGCCGCAACCAGGACAAAAACCACACTGCTCCTCCATCGGGCGAATTCTCCTCTCCAGTACTCTGGAATAGACCTTACCGGGGAGGCTGAGGAGTGTGATCCCCCTATAGTTGGAACACACCCTCCGGTCCCCCTTCTTAAACAGAGGGACCACCACCCCGGTCTGCCAATCCAGAGGCACTGTCCCCGATCGCCACGCAATGTTGCAGAGGCGTGTCAGCCAAGACAGTCCCACAACATCCAGAGACTTAAGGTACTCAGGACAGATTTCATCCACCCCAGGAGCCTTGCCACTGAGGAGCTTTCTAACCACCTCGGTGACTTTGGCCTGGGTAATAGATGAGTCCGCCTCTGAGTCCCCAGTCTCTGCTTCCTCTTCGGAAGACGTGACGATGGGATTGAGGAGATCCTCGAAGTACTCCTTCCACCGCCCGACAACATCCCCAGTCAGGGTCAACAGCTCCCCACCCACACCGTAAACAGTGCTGGTGGAGAGCTGCTTCCGCCTCCTGAGGCATCGGACGGTTTGCCAGAATCTCTTTGAGGCCGACCGATAGTCCTCCTCCTTAGCCTCCCCGAACTCCTCCCAGACTCGAGTTTTTGCCTCTGCGACCGCACGGGCTGCGGCACGCTTGGCCTGCCGGTACCTGTCAGCTGCCTCTGGGGTCCCACCTACCAACAAAGATAAGTAGGACTCCTTCTTCAGCTTGACGGCATCCCTTACTTCCGGTGTCCACCACCGGGTTCGGGGATTGCCGCCGAGACAGGCACCAGAGACCTTGCAACCACAGCTACGAGCGGCCACATCAACAAAGGAGGTGGAGAACATGGTCCACTCGGACTCCGTGTCTCCAACCTCCCCCGGGATCTGGGAGAAGCTCTCCCGGAGGTGGGAGTTGAAGACCTCGCTGACAGAGGGTTCCGCCAGTCGTTCCCAGCAGACCCTCACGATACGTTTGGGCCTGCCAGGTCTGACCGGCTTCCTCCTCTCCCAGCGGATCCAACTCACCACCAGGTGGTGATCGGTCGACAGCTCTGCCCCTCTCTTCACTCGAGTGTCCAAGACACGTGGCCGAAGGTCAGATGATACGACTACAAAGTCGATCACCGACCTCCGGCTCAGGGTGTCCTGGTGCCACGTGCACTTATGGACACCCTTGTGCTCGAACATGGTGTTCGTGATGGATAAACTGTGACTAGCACAGAAGTCCAACAACTGAACACCACTCGGATTCAGATCGGGGAGGCCGTGCTTCCCTATCACCCCCCTCCAGGTCTCACTGTCGCCGCCCACGTGGGCGTTGAAATCCCCCAGGAGAACAATGGAGTCCCCAGTCGGAGCGCTATCTAGTACCCCTCCCTGGGACTCCAGGAAGGTCGGGTACTCTGCACTGCTGCTCGGCCCATAGGCCGAGACAACGGTGAGAGACCTGTCCCCGACCCGAAGGCGTAGGGACGCGACCCTCTTGTTCACCGGAGTGAGCTCCAACACATGGCGACTGAGCTGGGAAGCAATAAGCAATGCGACCCCAGCTCTCCGCCTCTCACCGTGGGCAACGCCAGAAAAATGAAGCGTCCAGCCCCTCTCCAGGAGTTGGGTACCAGAGCCCAAGCTGTGCGTGGAGGTGAGCCCAACTATCTCTAGTCGGTATCTCTCAACCTCCCGCACAAGCTCAGGCTCCTTCCCCCCTAGCAAGGTGACATTCCACATCCCAACAGCCAGGGGCTGTGAGCATGGACCAGGCCGCCAGGCCACCCGCCCTCAACCCCCACCCAATCCTCTCTGCACCCGACCCCCATGGTCCCCTCTGCAGGTGGTGAACCCACAGGAGGGCAGGCCCACGTTGCTCTTTCGGGCTGAGCCCGGCCGGGCCCCATGGGCTAAGGCCCGACCACCAGGCGCACGAGCCCCAACCCCGGGCCTGGCTCCAGGGTGGGGCCCCGGCTCCGCCATACCGGGCGACGACTCAGTCCTTGATTTTTTACTGGCCATGGAGATTCAGAACTGCCTTTAGTCTGACTCGTCACCTAGGACCTGTTTGCCTTGGGAGACCCTACAGGGAGCACAAAGCCCCTGACAACATAGCTCCTAGGATCATCCGGGTACACAAACTCCCCCACCACGATAAGGTGGCAGCTAGAGGGGGAGAGCAACACAGCACCCATTTGGTGCATTTACCGGATTAGAACAAATCAAAATACTACAGAAGACAAAGAATTTTTACTTGACAATTTGAAGTGAGTTTTCTTTGTTTCAGAGGACTTCATACCCATTAAAATTCACTAGAATATACAAAGTTTGACATGCTCTTTTAAAAAAATTCTGGGGGAGCACCCCCAGATGCCCCATAATCAATAGTGTTTTTCCTTCACACTTTGAAGTGACTTTTATTTGTTTCAGAGGGCTTCATACCCATTAAAATTCACCAGAATATACAAAATTTGACTTGCTCTTTTGAAAAATTTCTGGGGGAGATCCCCCAGACCCCCCATAATCAATCCTGGGTTTTTACTTCACCGATTGAAGTGAGTTTTCTTTGTTTCAGAGGGCTTCATACCTGTTAAAATTCACCAGAATACACAAAATTTGACTTGGTCTTTAAAAAATGTTCCGGGGGGCACCCTCAGACCCCCAGAATCAATACTACACCCCGTCCCCTACCACCCTTTTATGTACATTTATGTTCAAGTTTTGCATTCTTTTTATGCTTTGTCTGTCTCTCCTTAGAGGCTATTTAGAATAGATTTGTATACTGTATAATGTGTTTGTTGTATTTACTGAGGAAAAAAGAGTTTTTTTTAGGGAATTGCTGGCATTGATTTTTGCTAGGAAAAAAATTTCAGTCAGATGAAAATGTATTGCTTTAACCCATGATATAGGTGCACTTACACCCATTTATTAATTCTGCATAGTGACCTGTAATAATATGCTATAAGGTTAGTTAATTAATAACAGGAAAAACCAGTGCGTAAGAGGGCACTCGCATACAAAAAAAAAATGTTTTTCTATTTGAAAATACAAAATTATCCAGGATTTGTGTTTGACTCAAAACGCAAGAGGGTCATTCCATATGAACTCAGCTAAATTCCAGAAATCGCCCACGGTAGCCAACTCAGATTTGGCTTAACAAAATTGTGTCAATGCCTCTACATGTATAATGAACATGTGGAAAATCTTAAGGGTTTCTATGCTATGGGCCTCTAAAAAAGGGTTGTTGTGTTGGAGCCGACCTTTTACAATAGTATCACACAACTGTAAACCCAAAACATCAACATGAAATTATTTAACAATTTAACTGGGTCACACCCCGCGCGTCCGTTGATGAGAGAGGGAAAGATGACCAGGACTCAGTCCAGTTCTCAGATTGACCTCGCCTTTAATACAGAGAATGAGCCAAAGTAACAATAACAGAGAGACTCTGGGTTCATGCTTAGTTTGCCCTAGCAATCAGGCTCTGAGCAGGAACCCCGTCTACCTCTCCCTGAACCCATATATACTAACTGAGTTTCTGTCTAAACGTTGCGTCACTATGCTGAGATGTTGTATTCTTTCTTGATTGGTCCACTTCTCGTCCTGCGCACAGTGCAGTCTTGTTTCTTCTTGTATCCCAGAGTTGATCATGACCTAAAAAGGAAATATCATACCCCCCCCCCCCCCCCGATTGAGCTGCACGTGTCACCCCTGCCTCAATGAGAAAAACAACTTGACCTCATCTCCTGATTGCCCAATAAGACAAACAAACTTGGCCTTGTCTCAGTTACATGAATCATCAGAAGAATAGAAAAACATGTTTTCACATTTCGTGTCAATACTGGTTTATCAGCACTTTTTTGCACGCAAAGGCGCAGTGGTTTTATTCAGGTCACAATAAAAGACAAGCTCGCATAAGAAAAAGAAAATGTAATTATAAAGAATAAAATCACCATATTTTTATAGTTGCACCTATTTTTTTGACACTCGCAAATTGCGCATGTTCCTCAGCAGCCACTTTTGGATGCCAATATCTCTGAAACAAGCAAAGATATTTGCCTGAAATTTGCTTTCCTGGGTAATTTGGGTCCAGAAAAGGCATATATTAATGTAGTTTCTGAGTTATTGGTCTCCAGAGTGGTGATGTTTATATGTGCAAAAATGGAAATATAACGCAATGCTAAAATACCCTCGGCCGTATAAGCATGGGCCTTTTTAATGCCGTTTGCAGGAGGGTGTGTGTTTGCACATACATGAGCTTTTAAAAAGAGCGGAAATTACCTTTGACTACTTGTGTTGTATGCACACTAATGTCCGCGAGATGTCTTGTAAATCACTCCAGAGGTGTTATCAGGTTACAAAAACAGCGTTTTCTGTTTTAGAAGTGTTTATTTCTCAGCAGCTTTTACATAAAATATGAGAAACAGGTTAGATTTACTCAGAAATGCAGTGGTTTCGGAGTGGATTCCACCATGTTGAGTTAGCAGCCAGAGAGACCAGCCAGTCACTCTGCCTGTCTACTCTGATTGGCTGTCACACACCCCCCCCCCCCAAAAAAGTAGATTTGCATAAAAATAGGAGACTGAATGTGACCTTTTGACCTCTTAAAATAAATCAAGATTAGCCATCTTTGAACTTGTCCAAGGCCTGTGTCCCAAGAATGTTCCCTGTGAATTTGAAGACCCTGGCAGTAATAGGACTGGACTTATGCTGAGGATGCACACACGCAAAGCATTTGCAATACCCAATGGCCATATTTTGATGGCCTCGGGTAAAAATCAATTTTTTGGGGGCCCAGTGTTGGCCTACAATACAGTACAATACAATAGGCTATTGATTCTGGATTCCTTCACTTAGAAGACAGGACTGTCTGCAAGAGGGAACCTGACTCTGCAAAGGTCTTAATTTAGAACTTATGGGACTCTAAACATGGTTCCGACTTTAAAAAACAAAAAAACAAAAAAAAAAAAAAAACACTTTTTGACCAAATTTTGACTGGTAAATTCACCATGTAATAATAATATTTGTAATAATTCATGAATGGGTGAAGTGTTGTCTGGGCATTGTTCCAGTGATACCAGTGAAACCCTAGCACCTCATCCTGAACAACAAAACTACAGTTATCGACAAAGTCCATCATAACAATCTACAAATAGAAGGTGATGCAATACCTGTTTATGTAAATAAAATTGATACAATACAAGTGGAAAAAGGTCATCACATGCCTTGAAAATCAAGAGAATGAAAATGCACATCAGATTATCCCTTAAATTATTGTCACTCCCTATAGTGTGACTGCGGTTGCAGAATGAAAGGTCATCATTTGAAAAAAATATTTAAATATGAACAATGTGAGAAACAAGCTGATTTTTTTTGAGTAAATTATTCTAAGACAAATCCAATGATGTGTAAGAAGTTTCATGACCATGGGTAGTTGCCCACATGGTGTATTTGCCCATCAAAAAGTTTTTTTTTTTTAAGCCATAACCATTTTTCGAGTCCCCTAACTTCTAAATTAAGATTTTTTTGCACAGTCAGGTTCCCTCCTGCAGAAAATCCTGTCCTCAAATGGAAGGAATCCAGTATCAACAGCCTGTTGTAAATGACTGTTGGCTGACCCTAGCCACCTAAAATTTGATTTTTCCATTTTTGCACATAAAATATTCACCATTTTGGTGACCAGTAACTCAGACATTAGAAGAGAGATCTTTTCTGATGGCAGAGTCTGAAAGTCTGGATTCAAATTACCCAGGAAAGCACATTACACCCACAAATCTTTGCTAGTTTCAGAGATATTGGTAGCCTAACATGGCTACACAAGAACATATATAATTTGGGAGTGTCAAAAACAGGCACAGCAACCCCTTTTTAAAGGCACATAGTTCAGAAATTCTTAAGATTTTCCACCTAAAACATTGCATATGTTCATTATATATGTAGAGGCACCAACACAATTTATTTATTTATTTTTTAATTTTAATTTTTTTGGCCAAATCTGAGTCTGTCACAATGGAACGACTGGTTGAGTTTATATGGAATGACCCAATATATTATTTGTGACCCAATGGCTTGCTTTCTGTTCATGTATGGCTGAGATATCCTGCAACTGGGCATTCCAAGTATATAATGTGCAACAATATGAGTAACACTGTAGAAAGCTGTTATTATTAACAAATGCAGCTGCAAAAACATGCATTATTCATGTCATTCTTATTTTTAGCTGTTGTTTTGGTGACAGATTCACCATGGTGTCGGCTCAAAGTGTTCACAAGTTACCTTTTCTGTATGTTATTTATGTGGCTTAATGTACAACAGAATGGAAAGCACAGAATGGAATGTGACTGACTAATGCAAATTTCTGTACATTTCAAGGGTTGCCAAGGGTTCATTTGGCAAATATAACTTTTACAGTTTTTCATTTTCCTTATAGCATCGCTCTGGGTGCTGCTTCGATATCTCTTGTCGTCACCTACCCCCTGATGAAGAGGATCACTTACTGGCCACAGTTTGTGTTGGGTACATATAAATATACAGTATGGTGGTCAAGAGATGATTGTGGAACCTTCTACATCAAAAATAAATGCTATAATCAGTCATATGTTCTGCTGTTTTTCTCAGGCCTGGCCTTCAACTGGGGTGCCCTGCTTGGCTGGGCCGCTGTCAAAGGTTCCTGCGACTGGTCTGTGTGTCTCCCACTGTATTTCTCAGGAGTGATGTGGACACTGATATATGACACTGTATATGCACATCAGGTGAAGTGGTGAATTTCTTCTTCTCTGTACAGCTTGGTAAATGGAATGGCTCAGGCTCATCCATATATTAACCAGTTAATAGGATTTTAAACTGTGGACTACTTGTTGACTCTCCTAAAGTCACTTCTTATATTGTTTTCCATAGATAGCAGGATATATAAAGAAAACAGGTTTTTCACATTGTACACTCAAAAAAAAATATAAACGCAACACTTTTGGTTTTGCTCCCATTTTGTATGAGATGAACTCAAAGATCTAAAACTTTTTCCACATACACAGTATCACCATTTCCCTCAAATATTGTTCACAAACCAGTCTAAATCTGTGATAGTGAGCACTTCTCCTTTGCTGAGATAATCCATCCCACCTCACAGGTGTGCCATATCAAGATGCTGATTAGACACCATGATTAGTGCACAGGTGTACCTTAGACTGTCCACAATAAAAGGCCACTCTGAAAGGTGCAGTTTTGTTTTATTGGGGGGGGGGGGGGGGGGGGGTACCAGTCAGTATCTGGTGTGACCACGATTTGCCTCATGCAGTGCAACACATCTCCTTCGCATAGAGTTGATCAGGTCGTCAATTGTGGCCTGTGGAATGTTGGTCCACTCCTCTTCAATGGCTGTGCGAAGTTGCTGGATATTGGCAGGAACTGGTACACGCTGTCGTATACGCCGGTCCAGAGCATCCCAAACATGCTCAATGGGTGACATGTCCGGTGAGTATGCCGGCCATGCAAGAACTGGGACATTTTCAGCTTCCAAGAATTGTGTACAGATCCTTGCAACATGGGGCCGTGCATTATCCTGCTGCAACATGAGGTGATGATCTTGGATGTATGGCACAACAATGGGCCTCAGGATCTCGTCACGGTATCTCTGTGCATTCAAAATGCCATCAATAAAATGCACCTGTGTTCTTCGTCCATAACAGACGCCTGCCCATACCATAACCCCACCGCCACCATGGGCCACTCGATCCACAACATTGACATCAGAAAGCCGCTCACCCACACGACGCCACACACGCTGTCTGCCATCTGCCCTGAACAGTGTGAACCGGGATTCATCCATGAAGAGAACACCTCTCCAACGTGCCAAACGCCAGCGAATGTGAGCATTTGCCCGCTCAAGTCGGTTACGACGACGAACTGGAGTCAGGTCGAGATCCCGATGAGGACGACAAGCATGCAGATGAGCTTCCCTGAGATGGTTTCTGACAGTTTGTGCAGAAATTCTTTGGTTATGCAAACCGATTGTTTCAGCAGCTGTCCGAGTGGCTGGTCTCAGACGATCTTGGAGGTGAACATGCTGGATGTGGAGGTCCTGGGCTGGTGTGGTTACACGTGGTCTGCGGTTGTGATGTACTGCCAAATTCTCTGAAACGCCTTTGGAGACGGCTTATGGTAGAGAAATGAACATTCAATACACGAGCAACAGCTCTGGTTGACATTCCTGCTGTCAGCATGCCAATTGCACGCTCCCTCAAATCTTGCGACATCTATGGCATTGTGCTGTGTGATAAAACTGCACCTTTCAGAGTGGCCTTTTATTGTGGGCACACCTGTGCACTAATCATGGTGTCTAATCAGCATCTTGATATGGCACACCTGTGAGGTGGGATGGATTATCTCAGCAAAGGAGAAGTGCTCACTATCACAGATTTAGACTGGTTTGTGAACAATATTTAAGGGAAATGGTGATATTGTGTATGTGGAAAAAGTTTTAGATCTTTGAGTTCATCTCATACAAAATGGGAGCAA